>NC_133538.1:460226810-460409310 GCF_048544455.1 Silene latifolia | reverse complement strand
TTCTTCTTCACAAGAGCTGGTTCCTATTATCAAAAGTCCTCCTGAAATAAAAAATTTTAATTTTTTATCTGATATTAAAAATGAACAGCTAATAAGTAAGTTAGCTGAAAAGATTTCAAAATTAAGTTTAAATACTTTAAATGAAGAATTATATCCAGATTCCAAAGATAATTTGAATGTTGTCACAAGACATAAATGGGGTCAAAAACCTATTAATACTTTGTATTATAATAAACAACCTTCACCTGTAGATATTATGCAGGAAGAAAATGCTGAGGTTATCAGTAACAGTTATCGTGGAACTGATATCTACGAATGGAATATAGATTATTTTGCTGAAAAACAAATTCATAACCATTGTCATAAAATGCTTATGTATTCTCAATGTTGTAAAAATGCAAATAATAGTGATTCTAATGTTGCTAAAATGATAATATCAGGATTTACAGGTCAACTTAAAGGATGGTGGGATAATTACCTCACTGATGATCAAAAATTAGCTATTCTTACAACCACAAAAATTAAAAATGAAACAGTCGTAGAAACTGCGGTTTACACTTTACTTGTCAATATACTTTAACATTTTACTGGTCAATATGGGAATAATTATGATTCAACAAGAACTCTTTTACAAAATTTTAGATGTAAAACATTAACTGATTTTAGGTGGTATAAAGACACTTTTCTTAGCAGAGTTATCCTTTTACCTGAATGTAATAACTCTCATGGGAAAGCCAAATTTATTGATGGTTTACCACATTTATTTGCAGAAAGAATCAGAAAGATTCTTCAAGGAGATAATCCTTCTATTTATTATGAACAATATAATTATGGTCACCTTATTAAAGCTTGTACGGCAGAAGGTATAAACCTTTGTAATGAGATTAAATTAAACCAACAACTCAAGCACCAGAATATTATTGAAAGAAACCAATTAGGTGAATTTTGTGAACAATTTGGTATGGATATGCCCTCTACTTCTCATAGAAAACAACACAAAGGTAAGGATAAAACTTATTATCCTAGATATAAAAAGAAAAAATATTCTAAAGAAAAATTAGAAGAAAAAACTCATCGAAAAAATCAGAGAAAATTTCATAAAAAACATTACAGAAAAAGAGATTATGTACCTCCAAAGGAAATAAGATGTTACAAATGTAATAAAAAAGGTCATATGGCAAATAATTGCTGGACCCAAAAACAAATTAATAATTTGGATATAGATGATGATCTTAAAGACAAGATTTCAAAATTATTTCTTAATGAACAAGATCTACAAAGTGGAACTGAAACTTTGTCTGATGATTCTAATAATTCCAATAATAATTTAAAAATTCTTAAAGATGATTCTTTTTATACAGATAGTAGTTCTGCAACTACTAGTTCGGAATGTGAACCATGTGGACAGGGAAAAGTTTGTATTAATCCCAAAAAAGATGAATTCTTTAATCTTTTATCCAATTTTCAAGATGCAAAAATTCAAGTTCTCACCAATAATAATTGGTTGGATATGTTAAAAGCTATCCCAAATGCAGAATTAAGATCTCAAATTATTGAAAATATACCTAGCACTTCTCATAATAATTTTGAAAATGACAAAACTAAGAATTTTTCAGAGGAAAAACCTTATTCTTTAAATGAAGTTTATAAACGTCTTCAAAATAAAAATACAACTTCTAGTCCTTCTTCTTTACAAGATATTTTGAAAGAGATGGATAAATTAAAATCTGAAATTAAGCATCTTAAAGCTGAAGAACAAAGAAATGATATAAGAATTTCTAATCTTGAAAAACTTTTTATTTTTCAACATGATTTAATAAATAATGATCAGGAATCTAAAGGTAAAAAGGTTGATAACCATGATATTGATAACCATGATATTCCTATCCCTGACTTTATCCCTAATGTTGATGGAAAAGATCAAGCTATGCAACTTGTTAATACACCCCCAGAAATAGAGAGAAATAAAAAATTTCTCCAAACCATAAATATGGTTGCTGGCCAAAAATGGTATGTTAAGATCTTACTCAGGATTAATAATCAATTTTCTAAAGAATTTATTGCTTTAATTGATACTGGAGCAGATTTAAATGTTATACAAGAAGGAGAAATTGACTCCAGATATTTTGTCAAAATTACTCATAGTTTATCTCAGGCAGGAGGAGATAAATTAGATATTGAATTTAAACTCCCAAAAGCTGATATATGTGTTAATAACACCTGTATTCCTTTAAGCTTTCTTTTAGATAAAAATAAACTCTCAGTTCCTATTTATTCTTGGAACACCTTTAATAACAAAAATTTATCCCTTTACTGCAGATAATCACTACTACAGATACAGGCTATAACAACGGTCAAAAACCGTTGTTATATAAAAAAAGCGGACGTTGTTAAAGCGTCCGTTGTAGAAGGTTTTAACAACGGTTAGTTTTCTTAAGGAAACCGTTGTTAAAACTATTAACAACGGTTTTATGTATAAAAACCCGTTGTGGAAAGTGTGACTCAATTTTGGGGGGAAAGTTATAACAACGGGTTTTAATATACAAAACCGTTGTTTTAACTAAAGACAACGGGTTGTTTTAAAATAACCGTTGTTGTCTATTCTTAAAAAAAAAAAAAAATTAAATTAAATATTACTAGATGCATGCATAATTACGGCTGTTAGAATTCGATGCATGCATTATTACTGACATCACTTTGTACATATGAACGGATAATATGGAATGAGAAGGGTTAGTAATAAGATTTGAAGCAGCATTATTGAGAGATATGATGATGATTATGGCACAACTTCCTAACATATATATTAATTAAAAAGCAACTCAACCCACACATTGCTTAGTATAAATACATTGCATATCTCAACTAACATTTCCATTATCTCAATTTATTCAACTCCAAACCCTAGCTTTGCTAAAACAAACTCTACTTAATCTTTCAAAACAAACTCAAAAACTCCAACAAAATGAATGATTTCATCCTTAAGACTCTTACCATGATCGAGAACAACAACAACTTCATCCGCCGGTTCCTCCATATTGAGGAAAGTTTCAGGAGCTACCTTGCGGATGCTCGATCCGCACTGAAGCACGCCAAAGAAGATGGCTTGACGGAGCAAAGAAGACGATTGCGGCTATATGACGATATAGCAATCACTGAACGAAACCTCCAAATAGCCAAGGAGGAGAGGACGGATACGATAGAGCAGAATAAGATCCTCTATGAAAATATAAGAATTGCATTTTTACATATGTAATTTTTTTTTTAATTTATGTATTTATAAATTAATATATATATATTAATTATGTTTATCTTACTTCTTCATCTTGCTTCTTCATTGTTTTACTAACTAATTATGCGAACAATACTTAAACAAATAACATAATGGTCGATACAAACACATACATGCAAAAGAAATAAATAGAAAAAGAAAATAATGACGATGAAACTAACGTGTGGCGAGATTTACCTGATAAATACAGAACGTAATAGACGATGAAATCACAGTGACGGCGAGAAGATAAAGCGACAATGAGAAAGAGAGAAAGAGAGAAAGAGAGAAAGAGAGTGTGTATGTGTTTTTTGTTTGTTTGTCTGCTGTGTTTGTGTTTGTGTATTAATAAGGGTTGTGTTTTGTGGTCGCAGCAGACTTACATTTTGTGTGGTTTATAGTATGGAAGGTATTGACAACGGTTATTAAACAACAACCGTTGTGAAATATGTTTTAACAACGGTTGTAAAAAAAACCCGTTGTTAAATAAGTTTTAACAACGGGTTTCAAAAATAACCGTTGTTATTACTTTTCACTAACTTTGCGCCAATTTTGCGCCAAATTATTAACAACGGTTGTGCATGTGTGACCCGTTGTTAAAACTAATAACAACGGTTTTTATAACCATACCCGTTGTAATTTATTTTAGTAAAATTCGCGCCATACATTCTACAACGTCTATTGTGATTTTCGTGAATAATCGTTGTTAAAGGGGCGTTGTAGTTGCCTAGATTTGTAGTAGTGAATAAGAATTTAACTGCCAATTACCAAGGAAAAACTATTACTTTTAGTTTTATTATGAAACCCTTTATGAAGGCTATAAATGAGATTTATAGTAAAATTTCTTTAAAAGAAAATCAATTAAGTTTTTTAAAACATGAAGTTAATATTTTAACTATAGATCAAAAACTAAATAATCCTAAATTAAAACAAAATATTATCGATATTGAAAACCAATTTTCTCTATCTATTTGCAATGATCATCCTAATGCTTTTTGGAATAGAAAGAAGCATATAGTAAATCTTCCTTATGAAGAAGATTTTAGGGAAGAAAATGTTCCTACCAAGGCTAGACCTTGTCAAATGAATTCAGAATATTTGGAATTTTGCAAAAAAGAAATAAGTTCTCTTATAGAGAAAAAACTTATTAGACCATCCAAATCACCTTGGTCATGTACAACTTTTTATGTTAACAAAAATGCTGAAAAGGAACGAGGAGTTCCTAGATTAGTTATTAATTATAAACCTTTAAATAAGGTGTTAAAATGGATTAGATATCCAATACCTAATAAAAAGGATTTATTAGATCGCTTGTATAAAGCTCTCATATTTTCTAAATTTGATTTAAAATCTGGTTATTGGCAGATTCAAATTGACCCAGCAGACAGATATAAAACTGCTTTTAATGTTCCTTTTGGACAATATGAATGGCATGTTATGCCTTTTGGTTTAAAAAATGCTCCATCGGAATTCCAAAAAATTATGAATGATATTTTTAACAATTATAGTCATTTTATCATAGTTTATATTGATGACATTCTCGTCTTCTCTATGAATATAGAAGAACATTTTAAACATTTAGATATTTTCAAAAAAATTGTCATATCTAATGGTTTAGTAATTTCTAAAACTAAAATGTCTTTATTTCAGACTAAAATCAGATTTTTGGGTCATAATATTGAGAAAGACCAAATTATTCCTATCAATAGAAGCATTGAATTTGGATCTAAACTCCCAGATGAATTTACTGATAAAACTCAACTTCAAAGATTCTTAGGAAGTTTGAATTATATTTCACCATATTATGATGATTTGGCAAAAGATACAGCTATTTTATATGACAGGTTGAAGAAGAATCCCTGTGCTTGGTCTAATGATCACACTAAAATTGTCAGGAAAATTAAGAGTAAAGTTATATCTTTACCATGCCTTAGTTTGGCAAATCCTCATTGGGAAAAAATAGTGGAAACTGATGCTTCAGACATTGGTTATGGAGGGATTCTTAAACAAATTGATCCCAATAATAAACAGGAATTTTTAGTCCGATTCTATTCAGGAAAATGGAATTCTGCACAATCTCATTATGCAACTATTGCTAAAGAAGTTTTAGCCATAGTCAGATGTGTTTTAAAATTTCAAAATGATTTATATAACCAAAAATTTACAATTAGAACTGATTGTAGTTCTGCGAAATTTATGTTTCAAAAAGATTTTAAACATGATGTTTCCAAACAAATGTTTGCAAGGTGGCAAGCTCATTTAGCCCCTTTTGATTTCGAGATACAATATAAAAAAGGATCTGATAATCACCTCCCTGATTTTTTAACAAGGGAGTATTTAACTCTATAAGAGTTTGTTATTTGTTTCAGGAATGGATTTTGGTCGAGGCTGTGGCCGTGGCCGCTTTTATTATCCTTCTAATAGAGGGAGAGGAAGACAATCATCTGAAATTATCAGATATGGGAATAACCCAGGACAATCATCCGGAATTATCAAATATGGGAATAACCCAGGACCAGGTTCATCATATAATATTTTGGCACAATAGGGTGGAACAAGGCTAATAGCCAAGAATTTATGTGATAATATCACAAAAGAAGAATTTGAGGAATTCCAAATATGGAAACAACAAGAACTTAATATAAGTTCTCCATCTTTCAAAAAAATTATGGAAGATTCTCTTGATGAAAAAGAGAAAATGGTGAAATCACTAGAGGAAAGGGAGATAATTATACTCCAAAATTCTGACAAAAAATGGGAAGATAATCCCTGGTTATTATATAACCGTTATTTAACAAATAATCAGTATCCTATGGAGACTTATAAAATTCGAAGTTTTTATGAAGGAATCCTCGCTGATAATGAATGCAATTTTAAGCATTTTGAGGATCCAGGAAATTTCTGGAAATTTTCAAAAATTAATATCAAAAGGATAATATCCATTGAAGAATGGGGAATAACTCCATCTACTTCCAAAACTTTGATAAACAATAATAATATTAAAGTTGAGTACAATTACTGGGATTACATCCAGGCTTTTGACAAAGTTTTCTTATATGAAAACCCTACAAAAAGCCATACATGGCTAATAAAAATTTACCCTGATGTTTTTGATCAAAATTTACCAACTTGGTTAATTAAATGGTGGCAATTTTATGGAACTAATGAAGATATCCTGCCACAAATGTTTAAAAATCTTTATGATGAATGGAAAGATTTACTTCCAGAAACTAGTCAGGATGATATCCCTGGCATTATTCAAATGAATTTCTTTATTGAATTTTCTATTCCCTGGATTTGGAAGTTCATCCCCAAAATAGGTTATACTGAACACAAATTATTTTGTTTAAAAAGAGAATAATATTCTCGTTTTTGGGTTTGATGCGTGTCTTTTATATGATGTTTTACATCCCATTTTACACGCATTTCAGAGCTCATTTGTGTAGTTTAAGCTGCCATTTCTCCCTATTTCCGTCTACTTCCATATTTTTGTACATTATTGCAGAAATATGAAGAATCCAGCGGAAATCGAGCTAAATCCGTCCCCGAGTATCTTGCATTGCATTTGACGTGAAGTATTCGCTTAAGTAACGAGCTTGGTGCGCAATTCAAGGCCCAAAAGACAAATCCACAAGATTATAGAAGTCAAGTAGCGGCTCAGCTCATCGATCGACCACGCCATCGGTCGATCGACCAACCCGCGGGTTTCCGGGAAGCTCAGATATCAAGATCGTCGATCGATCCGATCCTAGCATCGATCGACCAAACTGCTATTCCAGACGAGAATTAAAAGACCGAGGAAGCGCAAGCCCATTGAGTTTAGGTTTTGGAAATAAAAGTTACGTATGTTTGCTATATAACGTAACTTAGAACACCAGTTTTAGGGATCCGATTTTTATCAAGTTTTTACATTAAGTTTTCCACAGTAACATTGAGTTTTATTAGGGTTTGGAATATTGTTTAGCATTGGACTTTTCGCTCTTGTTATTAATCGTTCTTCGGCTATTCTCGGTATTCTTCTGCCCTATTTCAATTCACTTCTATTTCGTTATTAGTATAGAATTGCTAGTTAGATTCCCGAAACCATTTTATTGTTGCATGTTAATTGTTTGTCCTACCGCTTTAATTATGAATTCAGTACTTTTATGCCCTAGTATTATTGTTGTTATCACCTTCAGCATGAGTAGCTAAATAGTTTGTGCTAGGATGTAGAGGAATTATGGCATAGGCGGCATAGTATTAAATTGGACTGAATCGCGTGTCAGTCGATCGACTGCCTTACCCGGTCGATCGACTGACCACGTGAGGTTACCTTTTGTTTTAGTTGATTTTAATGATGTATTTAACGAATCGAATGCATGCGACCAGTTAGATGCTTAATTTATGACTGACCCATTAGATCGAAAGATAGGGAACGTTGTTAGATCACCAATTAAGATGACTAAACTGTGCTGAGATCGAAAGATAAGTAGAGTTTAGACCGTTAGTCACTTTTCAGGACGAGAGTCAGTATTAGTGATATTAGGGACCTATAGCGAGATCGAAAGATGCTATTTGTTAAGAGTGGACCGAGAGGACCTCTTGTTTCCCGCCTCACTTGTGTTCGATTTAGACTGTTTAGTATCTTTGCCCGAAAAGCTATAACGAACCGACCATCCTAGTACCTCCTTTTATATTTGATTTCATCTATTTGCTTAGTTTACTTTATTTTATCGCTCATTAGCTATAGACCAATCCAATCAAACCCCCCCACCTTATTATTACCTTAGACTGAATTTAAACAACTAGAATTTACGCCTGCCTCTCTGTGGTTCGACCCGACTGCCGCTAGCTATAGTTGTAGTTGGAAATTATAAATTTATTTTTGACACCTCACGACGGGTATCAAATTTTGGCGCCGTTGCCGGGGAGGCAATAGTTCTGATTTTAGTTGTTTTATTTTTAGTCATTCTTAGTTTAAGGGACTTCTGTTCCTTAAACTTTTCTTATATTCTTTTTGTAGTTTCTTCTTATGCGCAGGTCACAAGGTGGTGAACTAGTACCATTCAATCCTGAGATTGAGAAATCTTTGCGCGAGTTGAGACTGATGCGTGTCTTTTATGTGATGTTTTACATCCCATTTTACACGCATTTCAGAGCTCATTCATGTAGTTTATGCTACATTTCTCCCTATTTCCGTCTACTTCCATATTTTGTACATTATTGCAGAAATGTGAAGAATCCAGCGGAAATCGAGCTAAACCAATCCCGAGTATCCTGCATTGCATATGACGTGAAGTATTCACCCGAGGAACGAGCTTGGTGCGCAATTCAAGGCCCAAAAGACAAATCCACGAGTTTATAGAAGTCAAGTAGCAGCTCAAGCAGTCGATCGACCACTTCCATCAGTCGATCGACCAACCATCGGGTTCCAGAAGCTACTGTTTACTGAAGACCAGTCGATTGACCAGTCCTAGCAGTCGATCGACCCAATTACTATTACAGACGAGAATTAAAAGACCGTGAATCTTGAAGCCCAAAGTTATGTTAGGTTTAGGAAACAAAGTTACGTTAGTTGCTATATAACGTAACCTAGAAACATCAGTTTTTATCTAAGTTTCACATTGAATTTTAGAATATCATAGTTAGGGTTTGGATATTGATTGCATCGGATATTCATACTTCCAATCATTCCGTTACTGTTCTCCTGCGATTTTCGGTATTCTTCCTGTTCTACTTTCAGTTCGTTTTATTTCGTTATCAGCGTAGAATTGCTAGTTAGATTCCCGAAACCATCTTATTGTTGCATGTTAATTGTTTGTCCTACCGTTTTAATTATGAATTCAGTACTTTATTGCCTTAGTATTATTATTGTTATCACTTTCAGCATGAGTAGCTAAATCAATTGTGCTAGGATGTAGGCGAATTATGGCGTAGGCGGCGTAGTATTAAATTGGACTGAATTCGCGTGTCAGTTGATCGACTGACATACTTAGTCGATCGACTGACCTCGTGAGGTTACCTTTCGTTTTAATTGATTTTAATGATGTATTTAACAAATCGAATGCATGCGACCAGTTAGATGCTTAATTTATGACTGACCCATTAGATCGAAAGATAGGGAAAGTTGTTTGATCACCAATTAAGATGACTAAACTGTGCTGAGATCGAAAGATAGGTATAGTTTAAACCGTTAGTCACTTTTCAGGACGAGAGTCAGTATTAGTGATATTAGGGACCTATAGCGAGATCGAAAGATGCTATTTGTTAAGAGTGGACCGAGAGGACCTCTTATTTCCCGCCTCACTTGTGTTTGATTCAGACCAACTTAGTATGCTGCCGCCGAAGCTTTAATGAACCGACCATCCTAGTATCCCTTCTTTATCTGTTTAAACCGTCTTTTTAGTTTACTGTCTTTATTTATTCTTAGCTGTAGACCAATTTAACTCAACCCCCACACTCGTTACCTTAGACTAGAATTAGACAGCTAGAAATTACGTCTGCTTCCTTGTGGTTCGACCATGTTACCACTAGCCTAGGTTAGTCTTAATAGGAAATTATAAATCTTATTTTTGGTACTCACAACGACGGGTATCAAATTTTGGCACCGTTGCCGGGGAGGCAATAGTTCTAATTTTTAGTTGTTCTATTTTTAGTCTTTCTTAGTTTAAGGGACTTCTGTTCCTTAAACTTTTCTTATATTCTTTTTGTAGTTTCTTCTTATGCGCAGGTCACAGGGTGGTGAACTAGTACCATTCGATCCTGAGATAGAGAAATCTTTGCGCGAGTTGAGACGATCACAAAGGGTATTACCGACAGAGGAAGAGCTGAGTACTCTGTCAAGCTATCACGAGAACGAGCTGTTCGAGGAAGACCCACAGTCTTCACCCGTTTCCACCTCTTCAGCTGAGACAGTCACTTCTCCAGAAATTCCAGTCATGGCCGAGGAAGCGAGTATAGCTAGTCATTCCGAGCCGACAGCTGCAAATTTATATAAGGGGTTCGAATTACCAGGAGATGCCAGGAAGTTCGAACCAAAGCCTTCATACATTAATATGGTTGAGAGAAACCAGTTCGGGGGAGCTGCAAATGAAGATGCAGCTAAGCATATGGAGACCTTTATTGACTACTGCTGTTCCATACCCCCACCAGCCGGTGTGACCCAAGACCAGATCAAGGAGACCATGTTTATCTTCTCCCTTCGTGATGCTGCAAGGGAGTGGTATAGAGATCTGGACCGAGTCGCTCATGGGATCACCGATTGGAATTCCTTGGCATTGGCATTCTACAAGAAGTACTTTTCTGCTTCAAAGACGATTGCTATTAGAGCCCAAATCACGAGTTACAAACAAGGGCCGGATGAGAACTTCCACGAGGCATGGGTCCGATTTAAGAAGCTGGTGCGAACCATACCGCACCATGGTTTTGAAAAATGGAGCTTGTGCAATCATTTCTATAATGGGCTGTATGACGATCAAAGGGCTATTTTGGATGTTGCCGCCAATGGCCGATTTGCTGAGAACTTGGGAGACACCAAGGGGTGGAAGATCATCGACGATCTAGCCACCCACAAGGCTGAGTATGGGAATTCCAGAGGGAACCAGAGGAGAGCTACTGAATCTTCCTCTGTTGCTGCACTTGGAGCTCTCACTGCGAGATTTGACAAATATGAATTAGGAGGAGCTTCAAAGAGGGGTATGTATCAAGTAAATGCTGTGTCAGACGGTCCTTTCGTCTGTGAAAGATGTGGAGCTGAGGGACACGTTTCGAAGAATTGCCCTAGTCCCTTTGAGTCTTGCGCTGCCTTCCAACATTATAGGCAGACAAACACCTACTATGAGCCTAATGTTCATCCCAACCTGAGGTGGAGTAGCCAGAATGTCCTAAATCCAACTCCACCTCCGCAGCAGCAACCCTATGTGCCCCCTCATCAAAAGCAACAACAATATCAAAAACCTCCTTATGTGCCGCAGCAGGAACAACAATCCCATATTTCTGATTTTGCTGAGTTTAAGAACTTGTTGATGAAGGAGTCCCGAGCAAGAGAGGCCGGGATGAAGCTACTAGAGAGCCAAATTGCTCAATTGGCTAGTAAGAGTACCTCTCGAGCTCCGGGACACTTACAAACTCAAACCGACCAAAAGGAGACCTTGAACGCCATCACATTGAGGAGTGGGTCCATCATGGAGGGGCCTGCCATGGTCGAGGATGTTGTTGAAAAGAATGAGGCAGATCCGAGTCAAAAGAAAGCTGAAACGAATAATTCAAAGAAAAAGGCGTCTACGGGTATATCGATCGATCGATCGACACCCTTGGTCGATCGACTGATACGCGGGTTACAGCAGCTTCTGGAACTGTACACCTTGGTCGATCGACTGAGGATAGTGGTCGATCGACCAATATCTCTGCTGATAGCGAGTTTGTTCGTCCTCCGATGCCCGATAACTTAAGGGACCATTTGTTTCGGGGCACGACAACTCCGAAAGTGTTAGGGCGGACCGAGTCTTTGATGGGTCCGTCCCAATTCTGAAGTTCGATCCGATGACGGTTAATGGCTCACATTTGAGACGGTCTGAGGAGGATTCGAGCTTTAACAAGGAGAAAGGAGTGGACTTCCAGCCTAAGTCCACGGATGCCGGCATGCGCAACTTAGAGGAGAGGGCTAAGGTACTTCTTACAGCCCCATATCCGGAGAGACTAGTGCCAACAAAGGAACATGTATCTTTTAGTAAGTTTGAAAAAGTTATTCGTAGCTTGAATGTACAAGTACCCTTCCTTGAGTTGGTCAATCAAGTGCCAGCATACACTAAATTCATGAAACAACTCCTGTCTAAGAAAAAGTCGCTTGAACATGTTCACACTGTCGCATTAACCAAAGAGTCATGCTCTTACTTGTCTCACAGTGCGCCCCATAAACTAGAGGACCCGGGTAGCTTTTCTGTTCCTTGCAATATAGGTACCTTCTCTATTGAGAAGGCATTATGTGACTTAGGAGCTAGTATAAGCGTCATGCCTTTGAGTCTAGCTAGAAAGCTCAAATTGACTAGGTTCTCAAAGGATGATATCACAAGACGAGATGGTGACCGATCTGCGGTCCGGCCCGATAGGAGTCTTAGAGGACATCGCTGTCCAAATAGGGAAGTTCTTCTTCCCCGTCGACTTTGTTGTACTTGACATGCCTGAGGATGCTCATATACCCATTATTTTGGGTAGGCCATTTCTGCACACTGCTGGTGAAGTCATAGATGTCGGTCTAGGAACCTTGACTTTCAAAGTAGGAAAGCATTCTATTGTCTTTGCCCAACCTGCTAAGAAAAAGGACCCCATGTGGCCTGTGACTTGTAACACGGTTTCTGAAAAGAAATCGTACTTTGTGCTTCCTGAATTTCCTGTCTCTATTACTACTTCTGTGTTAACCCCTCCGCCCCAGACTGGGAGCAAAAAGGAGGAAGAATCTGTTGTTTTAGATGTTGCAGGAGCTGGTTTGGGGAAGGAAGTGCTGCAAGTTGCTCCAATTGTAAAGAAGCCGATCATTCAAAGAGGAGGTCTTGGTTGCCTGAGCTATGGAATTGATGAGGTAGTTGATGACGAGCCGGTCAAAGCCAGAGAGTCTGATTTGGATTCTGATAAGCCCGAAGAGATCCTTGACTGGGGAGATGATGAGAGTGTTGATCCGTTGAGCCATACGGACGTGGAAGCTAAGAAGGGTGTAGCTGCTCAAATAAGCACCGTTGAGGCTGCCTCTAGTAGCCAGAAGCCGACGAAGTGGGCCATACCGTGGTCATTCTTGATCAACTATTAGTTGATCGAGCTCTTTATAAACTTCATTTTATTTTCTTTTGTTAGACACTTTTTATTGCTTTTGTGTGCGCGAAAACTTCGCATTTTATTTTGCTTGCTTAGGATTTTTTACGTTTGAGTCTTTATTTTGGGTTTTGCGCAATTTTGGGCGCGTATTATTGTGCACTTGCAGGTTTTTAGACCTCATTAGCTCAAGTTATTGAGAAAATACGAAGAAATCAGAAGTTACAGCAGTATTTTCAGTCGATCGACTGACCATTATGGTCGATCGACTGGCTGCACAGTTCCAGGAGCTTCTGTTCCTGTTCAATCTGGTCGATCGACTGCCTACTATGGTCGATCGACCGCCATGGACTGCTGTACCTGTTCACGACCTCTCCCCTGCTGTGTTTGGTCGATTTGCGGACTTAAGGGAGTTTTCTACTCCACTTTTCTCTCCGTCAAATTATTTATTTCTTCTAATTTTCTCAATTGTGCACATATTTACCGCTTCAAATTGTCTTCTCGATTTTATGCGTGGGTTTTATTTGTCTTTCAGGTACCTTTTAGTGCTGGCTACTGAAACCTCCTAGCTCACGCTGGTTTGGGGAGGTTTCCCTTGCTGCGCTTAAAGTCTTGTGAGCTCCTTACTTTCACTTCATGTCTTATTTATTTCATTTTCCCGCAAATTCCCATTTCTCTTTTCTTCATTACATGATTTTGCACAATGGGGACATTGTGCGATTTGGTTTGGGGAAGGGTTTTGCGTCGCATATCATTTGCTTGCATTCACGTTTAAATTCTGTTTTGCACTGTTTATTTCATTCTTATATTCAAAAAAAAAAAAAATTGAAAAATTTCAAAAATTCAAAAAAAATTGCACGTTTACTTTAGCATATAGGTCGAGTCGGAACGGTAGTATTTCAAAGATGATATTGCATTTTGCACCTGTTTTGCTCTGAACCTTGCTAAATTGACATGTTATTAGTAGAATCGTATAAGTGCATATCTACGAGTTTTCGTTAATTTGCTGAACTTGGGACTTGACTTAGAAAATTGGCAAACTACATCATATTTCTGAGAATTAGAGCCTATAACTGGTGATATCTGTGACCGGTTTATTTAGGAATGTGAGTAGTACTCCTTATGAGACATGTCACATAAATGTGCATAAATATGAACTTAATCTGCTTAATACCTGTACGCATTTGGTCTGTGGTTAGTCGACACATGTGGTAGAGGTTTCCCCTTATTCGTTTTGCCCATAAGCTCCACACTGCCGAAAATATCCTTTTTTGTCCCATTTACTACATCCTACATTTAGCCTGCCTTTGTCAAGCTAGTAGCCTGTGTTCTTGGGGTTGTTACTCATTTTTGGTGGCATATGCTCTGTTGAGACGTTATTGGGAAGATGAAATAAAGGAAGGAAAGAAACAAAGAAAGAAATAGAAAAGAAAAATATGAAAAAAAAAATGATTCGAAAAAAGAGAAAAGAAAGAGTTCTGTACTGTTCGTGAAGTCGATCGACTGCCTCTTTTGGTCGATCGAGTGA
Organism: Silene latifolia; assembly: GCF_048544455.1. Lineage (NCBI taxonomy): Eukaryota > Viridiplantae > Streptophyta > Magnoliopsida > Caryophyllales > Caryophyllaceae > Silene > Silene latifolia. The sequence continues at coordinate 460,394,728 of NC_133538.1, read as the reverse complement.
GGTTCGAGAAAGAGAAAGAATCAATTCGCATAATTCAAACCTTTATCTTTTGGCGATTTTTGCTCCCATGTATTATTCATATTTTATGGGGAGTTAGTTGATTACTTTTATCTCTGGAAATTTTGAGATTTGTGCTTGCTATAGCACCGTTCCATTTGTTTTGTGTAAGAAGTTGGATGTTGCCATATGGTTACGTTTTGGTACTAGCTTGATCACCTGTACCTCCACTTTTCCATAAATATATTGCCTCTTCTTAACCATACCTCACATATCCACATTTATACCTCGGCATGTGTCATGGTTTCTTGTTGGTTGGAATGCGTATGTACGGTTGTAGAGATTGCTTTCATATTAGACTGCAGGCATGTTCTGATAGGTCGTAGTTAGGTGAGCGTCATTAAATTTACTTCTTTCTATCTTACATATATTCACCTGTACTTATTGAGTGATTTGAGCGACCCGTGAGAGTCCAATTTGATAAGTCTCTACAGTTGACGGTTCAGTAGTTTTAACGGCTCCATAACTCGTTTGCATGATTCATTTGCTAATTGATTGTTGGTTCTGCATTAAATTGGTTTAGGCTTTACATGTTGCATTTCGCTCTGAGATTGAACTCGTTCCATTAGGTCATTAGATCGAGTCTAGTTCTTGCTTGAGGAGAAGCAAGGGTTCGGTTTGAGGAAGTTTGATGCGTGTCTTTTATATGATGTTTTACATCCCATTTTACACGCATTTCAGAGCTCATTCATGTAGTTTATGCTACATTTCTCCCTATTTCCGTCTACTTCCATATTTTGTACATTATTGCAGAAATGTGAAGAATCCAGCGGAAATCGAGCTAAACCCGTCCCCGAGTATCCTGCATTGCATATGACGTGAAGTATTCACCCGAGGAACGAGCTTGGTGCGCAATTCAAGGCCCAAAAGACAAATCCACGAGTTTATAGAAGTCAAGTAACAGCTCAAGCAGTCGATCAACCACTTCCATCAGTCGATCGACCAACCATCGGGTTCCAGAAGCTACAGTTTACTGAAGACCAGTCGATCGACCAGTCCTAGCAGTCGATCGACCCAATTTCTATTACAGACGAGAATTAAAAGACCGTGAATCTTGAAGCCCAAAGTTATGTTAGGTTTAGGAAACAAAGTTACGTTAGTTGCTATATAACGTAACCTAGAAACATCAGTTTTGACATCAAGTTTTTATCTAAGTTTCACATTGAATTTTAGAATATCATAGTTAGGGTTTGGATATTGATTGCCTCGGATATTCATAATTCCAATCATTCCGTTACTGTTCTCCTGCGATTTTCGGTATTCTTCCTGTTCTACTTTCAGTTCGTTTTATTTCGTTATCAGCGTAGAATTGCTAGTTAGATTCCCGAAACCATCTTATTGTTGCATGTTAATTGTTTGTTCTACCGTTTTAATTATGAATTCAGTACTTTATTGCCTTAGTATTATTATTGTTATCACTTTCAGCATGAGTAGCTAAATCAATTGTGCTAGGATGTAGGCGAATTATGGCGTAGGCGGCGTAGTATTAAATTGGACTGAATTCGCGTGTCAGTCGATCGACTGACATACTTAGTCGATCGACTGACCTCGTGAGGTTACCTTTCGTTTTAATTGATTTTAATGATGTATTTAACAAATCGAATGCATGCGACCAGTTAGATGCTTAATTTATGACTGACCCATTAGATCGAAAGATAGGGAAAGTTGTTTGATCACCAATTAAGATGACTAAACTGTGCTGAGATCGAAAGATAGGTATAGTTTAGACCGTTAGTCACTTTTCAGGACGAGAGTCAGTATTAGTGATATTAGGGACCTATAGCGAGATCGAAAGATGCTATTTGTTAAGAGTGGACCGAGAGGACCTCTTGTTTCCCGCCTCACTTGTGTTTGATTCAGACCGACTTAGTATCTTTGCCAAGAAGCTTTAATGAACCGACCATCCTAGTACCCCTTCTTTATCTGTTTAAGCCGTCTTTTTAGTTTACTGTCTTTATTTATTCTTAGCTGTAGACCAATTCAACTCAACCCCCACACTCGTTACCTTAGACTAGAATTAGACAGCTAGAAATTACGTCTGCCTCCTTGTGGTTCGACCCTGTTACCACTAGCCTAGGTTAGTCTTAATAGGAAATTATAAATCTTATTTTTGGTACTCACAACGACGGGTATCAGAGACGATCACAAAGGGTATTACCAACAGAGGAAGAGCTGAGTACTCTGTCAAGCTATTACGAGAACGAGTTGTTCGAGGAAGACCCACATTCTTCACCGGTTTCCACTTCTTCAGCCGAGACAGTCACTTCTCCAGAAATTCCAGTCATGGCTGAGGAAGCGAGTATAGCTAGTCATTCTGAGCCGACAGTTGCAAATTTATATAAGGGGTTCGAATTACCAGGAGATGACAGGAAGTTCGAACCAAAGCCTTCATACATTAATATGGTTGAGAGAAACCAGTTCGGGGGAGCTGCAAATGAAGATGCAGCTAAGCATATGGAGACATTTATTGATTACTCCTGTTCCATACCCCCACCAGCCGGCGTGACCCAAGACCAGATCAAGGAGACTATGTTTATCTTCTCCCTTCGTGATTCTGCAAGGGAGTGGTATAGAGATCTGGACCGAGCCGTTCATTGGATCACCGATTGGAATTCATTGGCTTTGGCATTCTACAAGAAATATTTTTCTGCCTCAAAGACCAATGCAATTAGAGCTCAAATCACGAGCTTTAAACAAGGGCCGGACGAAAACTTCCACGAAGCATGGGTCCGTTTTAAGAAGTTGGTGCGAACCATACCGCACCATGGGTTCGAAAAATGGAGCTTGTGCAATCAGTTCTATAATGGGCTGTATGACGATCAGAGGGCTATTTTGGATCTGCAGCCGGTGGCCGATTTCTTTGAGAATTTGGGAGAAACCAAGGGGTGGAAGATCATTGATTATCTAGCCACCCACAAGGCTGAGTATGGGAATTCCAGAGGGAATCAAAGGAGGAGCGTTGAATCTCCTTCTGTAGCTGCACTTGAAGCTCTCACTGCGAGATTTGACAAGTATGAACTAGGAGGAGCTTCAAAGGGGGGTATTTACCAAGTAAATGCTGTGTCAGACGGTCCTTTCGTCTGTGAAAGGTGCGGAGCTGAGGGACACGTTTCGAAGAATTGTCCTAGTCCCTTTGAGTCTTGTGCTGCCTTTCAACATTATAGGCAGACAAACACCTACTATGAGCCTAATGTTCATCCCAACCTGAGGTGGAGTAGCCAGAATGTCCTAAATCCAACTCCACCTCCGCAGCAGCAACCCTATGTGCCCCCTCATCAAAAGCAACAACAATATCAAAAACCTCCTTATGTGCCGCAGCAGCAACAACAATCCCATGGTTCGATTTTTGAGTTCAAGAACTTGTTCTTTGAAGGAGTCCCAAGCAAGAGAGGCGGGATGAAGCTACTAGAGAGCCAAATTGCTCAATTGGCTAGTAAGAGTACCACTCGAGCTCCAGGACACTTACCGACTCAAACCGACCAAAAGGAGACCCTAAACGCCATCACGTTGAGGAGTGGGTCTACCCTGGAAGGGCCTGCCGTGGTCGAGGATGCTGTTGAAAAGAATGAGGCGAATCCGAGTCAAAAGAAAGCTGTAACGAATAATTCAAAGAAAAAGGCGTCTACCAGGTATATCAGTCGATCGATTGATACACCCGGTCGATCGATCGATACGCGGTTCTGGCCGACTCGAATGTACACCTCGGTCGATCGATCGAGGATAGTGGTCGATCGACCAAGATCACGCGATAGCGAGATTTTTCGTCCTCCGATGCCCGATAACTTGAGGGACCATTTGTTTTGGGACACGACAACTCCGAAAATGTTAGGGCCGGACCGAGTCTTTGATGGGCCCGTCCCGATTCAAGTTCGATCCGATGACGGTTAATGGCTCACATTTGAGACGGTCCGAGGAGGGTTCGAGCTTCAACAAGGAGAAAGCGGTGGACTTCCAGCCTAAGTCCACGGATGCCGGCATGCGCAACTTAGAGGAGAGGGCTAAGGTACTTCTTACAGCCCCATATCCGGAGAGACTAGTGCCGACAAAGGAACAGGTATCTTTCAGTAAGTTTGAAAAAGTTATTCGTAGCTTGAATGTACAAGTACCCTTCCTTGAGTTAGTTAATCAAGTGCCAGCATACACTAAATTCATGAAACAACTCTTGTCTAAGAAAAAGTCACTTGAACATGTTCATACTGTCGTACTTACTAAAGAGTCATGCTCTTACTTGTCTCACACTGCACCTCACAAGCTAGAGGACCCGGGTAGCTTTTCCGTTCCTTGCAATATAGGTACCTTCTCTATTGAGAAGGCATTATGTGACTTAGGAGCTAGTATAAACGTCATGCCTTTGAGTCTAGCTAGGAAGCTCAAATTGACTAGGTTTGCAGTAACAGATATGACAGTACAGATGGCTGACCGATCTACGGTCCAGCCAATAGGAGTCTTAGAGGACATCCCTGTCCAAATAGGGAAGTTCTTCTTCCCCGTCGACTTCGTGGTACTTGACATGCCTGAGGATGCCCATATTCCCATTATTTTGGGTAGGCCATTTCTGCACACTACTGGTGCAGTCATAGATGTCGGTCTAGGATCCTTGACTTTCAAAGTAGGCAAGCATTCTATTGTTTTTGCCCAACCGGCTAAGAAAAAGGACCCCATGTGGCCTGTGACTTGTAACACGGTTTCTGACAAGAAATCGTACTTTGTGCTTCCGGATTTACCTATCTTTATTCTTGTTGTAACCCCTCCGCCCCAGACTGGGAGCAAATTGGAGGAAGATTTGTCTATTTCTGATAATGCAGGAGCTGGTTTGGGGAAGGCAGAGCTGCAGGTCACTCTAACTGTAAAGAGGCCGATCATTCAAAGAGGAGGTCTTGGTTGCCTTAGCTATGTCATTTATGAGGAAGTTGATGACGAACCGGTCAAGGCACGGAAGTCCGACTTTGACTTTGATAAGCAAGAAGAGGTCATTGACTGGGGAGATGATGAAATTGTTGATCCGTTGAGCCATACGGACGTGGAAGCTAAGAAGGGTGTAGCTGCTAAGATAAGCACCGTTGAGGCTACCTCTAGTAGCCGGGAAGCGAAACAAAGTGGGCCATTCCGTGGGCGTTCTTGATCAACTACTAGTTGATCACATGTTTTCCAAACATCTTATTTGCTTTTGTTTGACACTTTTTATTGCTTTTGTGTGCGCGAACCTTCGCATTTTATTTTGCTCGCTTAGGATTTTATGCGTTTGAGACTTTATTCTGGGTTTTGCGCAATTTTGGGCGCGTATTATTGTGCACTTGCAGGTTTTTAGACCTTATTAGCTCAAGTAATTGAGCAAATACGAAGAAATAAGGAGTACAGCATTATTCTCAGTCGATCGACTGGCTACATTGGTCGATCGACTGAGTTGCACTTTCCAGAGCTACTGTTCTCGACACCTTGGTCGATCATTGCCGTCCTTAGTCGATCGATCGAGGACTTTGTCACTTATTCACGACCTCTCCCCTGCTGTGTTTGGTCGATATGCGGACTTAAGAGAGTTTTCTACTCCACTTTTCTTTCCGTCAAATTATTTATTTCTTCTAAATTTCTCATTTGTGCACAATTTTACCGCTTCAAAATTATCTTCTCGATTTTATGCGTGGGTTTTATTTGTCTTTCAGGTACCTTTTAGTAGCATCTGCTCTGAAACCTCCTAGCTCATTTGGTTTGGGGAGGTTTCCTTTTTGCTGCGCTTAAAGTCTTGTAAGTTCCCGATTTTCACTTCATGTCTTATTTATTTCATTTTCTCGCAAATTCCCATTTCTCTCTTCTTCATTACATGATTTTGCACAATGGGGACATTGTGCGATTTGGTTTGGGGAAGGGTTTTGCGTCGCATATCATTTGCTTGCTTTCACGTTTACATTCTGTTTTGCATTGTTCATTTCATTTTATACGAAATTCAAAAAAATTGAAAATTTTCAAAAAATTCCAAAAAAAAAAAATGCACGTTTATTTTAGCATATAGGTCGAGTCGGAACGGTAGTATTTCAAGGATGATATTGCATTTTGCACCTATTTTGCCTGAGCCTTGCTTGATTAACATGTTATTAGTAGAATCGTATAAGTGCATATCTACGAGTTTTCGTTAATTATTTGCTGGACTTGAGACTTGACTTAGAAAATTGGCAAACTACATCATATTTCTGAGATTTAGAGCTTATAACTGGTGGCATCTATGACCAGTTTATTTAGGAATGTGAGTAGTACTCCTTATAAGACGTATCATATCAATGTGCATAAATATGAACTTAATCTGCTTAATACCTGTACGAATTCGGTCTGTGGTTAGTTGACACATGTGGTAGAGGTTTCCTTTTCTCATTTTTGCCCATGAACTCCACACTGCCAAAAATATCCCTTTTTGTCCCATTTACTACATCCTACATTTAGCCTGTCCTTTGTCAAGCTAGTAGTCTGTGTTCTTGGGGTTGTTACTCATTTTTGGTGGCATATGCTCTTTTGAGACGTTATTGGGAAGATGAAATAAAGGAAGGAAAGAAACAAAGTTGAAAAGAAAAGAAAAAAAAGATGAAAATTGATTCGAAAAAAGAGGTTCTGTACTGTTTAAGCAGTCGATCGACTGGCATTATAGGTCGATCGACTGAGGTTCGAGAGAAAGAAAAGAAATCAAATTCGCATAATTCAAATCCTTATCTTTTGGCGATTTTTGCTCCCATGTATTATTCATATTTTATGGGGAGTTAGTTGATTACCTTTATACCTGGAGATTGTGAGATTTGTGCTTGCTATAGCACCGTTCCATTTGTTTTTGAGCAAGAAGTTGGATGTTGCGATATAGTTCCGTTTCGGTACTAGCTTGATCACCTGTACCTCCACTTTTCCATAAATGTTTTGCCTCTTCTTACCCATACCTCACATATCCACATATATACCTCGGCATGTGTCATGCTCTCTTGTTGTTTGGAATGCGTATGTACGGTTGTAGAGATTGCTTTCATATTAGACTGCAGGCATGTTCTTATAGGTCGTAGTTAGGTGAGAGTCTTTACAAAACCAATCTTTCTATCCTCTTATATATTCACCTGTGTTTATTGAGTGGTATGAGCGACCCGTGAGAGTCCAATTTGATAAGTCTCTGAGTTGACGGTTGATAGTTTTAACGGCTCCATAACTCGTTCGCATGATTCATTTGCTAATCGATTGTTGGTTGTGCATTAAATTGGTTTAGGCTTTACATGTTGCATTTCGCTCTGAGATTGAACTCGTTCCATTAGGTCATTAGATCGAGTCTAGTTCTTGCTTGGGGACAAGCAAGGGTTTGGTTTGGGGAAGTTTGATGCGTGTATTTTATATAATGTTTTACATCCCATTTTACACGCATTTCAGAGCTCATTTGTGTAGTTTAAGCTGCCATTTCTCCCTATTTCCGTCTACTTCCATATTTTTGTACATTATTGCAGAAATGTGAAGAATCCAGCGGAAATCGAGCTAAATCCATCCCCGAGTATCTTGCATTGCATTTGACGTGAAGTATTCGCTTAAGGAACGAGCTTGGTGCGCAATTCAAGGCCCAAAAGACAAATCCACAAGATTATAGAAATCAAGTAGCAGCTCAAGCAGTCGATCGACCACTGCCATCGATCGATCGACCAACTGCGGGTTCGGAAGCTATCAGATATCAAGACGGTCGATCGACAAGTCCTAGCAGTCGATCGACCAAACTGCTATCCCAGACGAGAATTAAAAGACCGAGGAAGCGCAAGCCCATTGAGTTTAGGTTTTGGAAATAAAAGTTACGTATGTTTGCTATATAACGTAACTTAGAACACCAGTTTTAGGGATCCGATTTTTATCAAGTTTTTACATTAAGTTTTACACAGTAACATTTAGTTTTATTAGGGTTTGGAATATTGTTTAGCATTGGAATTTTCGCTCTTGTTCTTAATCTTTCTTCGGCTATTCTTGGTATTCTTCTGCCCTATTTCAATTCACTTCTATTTCGTTATTAGTATAGAATTGCTAGTTAGATTCCCGAAACCATTTTATTGTTGCATGTTAATTGTTTGTCCTACCGCTTTAATTATGAATTCAGTACTTTTATGCCCTAGTATTATTGTTATTATCACCTTCAGCATGAGTAGCTAAATAGTTTGTGCTAGGATGTAGGGGAATTATGGCGTAGGCGGCGTAGTATTAAATTGGACTGAATCGCGTGTCAGTCGATCGACTGCCTTACCCGGTCGATCGACTGACCACGTGAGATTACCTTTCGTTTTAATTGATTTTAATGATGTATTTAACAAATCGAATGCATGCGACCAGTTAGATGCTTAATTTATGACTGACCCATTAGATCGAAAGATAGGGAAAGTTGTTAGATCACCAATTAAGATGACTAAACTGTGCTGATATCGAAAGATAAGTAGAGTTTAGACCGTTAGTCACTTTTCAGGACGAGAGTTAGTATTAGTGATATTAGGGACCTATAGCGAGATCGAAAGATGCTATTTGTTAAGAGTGGACCGAGAGGACCTCTTGTTTCTCGCCTCACTTGTGTTCGATTTAGACACTGTTTAGTATCTTTTGCATGAAGCTATAACGAACCGACCATCCTAGTACCTCCTTTTATATTTGATTTCATCTATTTGCTTAGTTTACTTTATTTTATCGCTCATTAGCTATAGACCAATCCAATCAAACCCCCCCACCTTATTGTTTCCTTAGACTGAATTTAAACAACTAGAATTTACGTCTGCCTCTCTGTGGTTCGACTCGACTGCCGCTAGCTATAGTTGTAGTTGGAAATTATAAATTTATTTTTGACACCTCACGACGGGTATCAGGACGCAATGTTAAGACAAGATAAAGACACTCATGAGTTCAAGTGTATATACACAATAAATTTAATTCAAGACAAGATAGATAGTCTAATTATCTTTAATGCTGAAGAATCTGGAGAATTGGAAGAACACCAACCATCTGGAGAATTATTCCAAATAGAAGACAAAACTGAAGCTGAAATTATCAGCCATTACTCCAAATTGGCAAAACAGGCTTTAGCTCAAAAACAAATGCATGAGGATAATAAATCCCAGACAAGTGATATATCAATGACAATGTCTACAGCATCCAATAGCAAGAACAAATTTGACATTCTTCATGATGCTCAAGAAATGGAAGCAGAGACAGAAGTCCAATTATCAATAGAAAAAGAAATAATCAATAAGCATCCAAAGGCCAAATCAAAAGATGCCAAATCAAAAGACAAAGAAAAGATAGTGGAACATTAATATGCCACTCAGAAGACGCATGCAATAATGGAGCATTAGCAATAGTTCTAGCACTAATAAAGTGAATAGTTTTTAGCACTAATAAAGTGTGGTTAGTATTCAAAACTTTTATAAAGCTTACAGTACAATTACTGTTTGTGAATAATTTTACTTTCATGTTTTGCCTATAAAAAGTGGCATATGTTTTAGTTGAAGGCAGACTTCTCCTACCCCTCTCTCCCTAGCTTTCTCTCTCCCCCTTATAAATCTTCTTTCTTAATTAATAAAATCTCGTCAACCGTTCGTCTTCTATTCTGAGCACAATTTAAGTTTGTAAGTTTTCTTGTTTTTATTTATTTTTATTTTTAATTTTATTTTACTCTAAGGATGAGCCTAATAGGCTAAATCCTTTGTTGAATTATGACAACACTTGATTAAGTTATATATTTAACCATGGATATGTTATTATCTTAAGATGGTTTTATTACCTATCAACATAAAATAAGAAGGTTTAGTGAGGGTACACATTTTGTTCAAACTGAATTGATAACTGTGAATGGAGAGGCACCGTTTTGCCGTAATGCCGTGGTTAGGCGCTGGCGTTTTTCTTGTCATCTCCGAGTATGTTATCAGTTCAGATTTAACACTTTTGTGGTAATATCCCAATCACTAGTAATGAGCACTTGGGTGTGTGTCCTCGTTCTTATACTATGTTGGTACTGTAAAAGATCCGGCTTAATTTGGTATCAGAGCCATGGAAGTATATATAATTTATGATAGTTAAGTCATAATTCAACTTTCTAATCTTATGAGTTTACACGTACTTAATACGATTAAGTCTACTGTAAAAAACAGTATGACTGAAGAGGTTGAATATCCTCAAAATTTAGATTTGCTAAACAAATGGACAATTCTAGAAGTTAGCAAAAGAACTATTTACAATTATGGATTTTTTGAATATATTGGGTTGAAACACAGAGTTAAAACCACGGAGGAATCTATTTCTCTAAATAATGAAGAAATGTATCTCCAACTTTTAAATAATAATGATTTAGAACCACTTAGAAAATCTAAACATCAATTTATTCATATTGGTTTAGTTCAAGTGGCTTTTAGTCCTTTAACTCTGGAACGATTACCAGAAAGTTTTATTGCAGCCTTAAGAGATGGCAGAAATTTGAATTGGCAAAAGTCAATTATTGGAGTTGTTAAATCCAGTTTGGCTCATGGTCCAGTCTATTTTGACGTTTATCGAAATTTACAATTATCTTTGACAGATACTAATATATTAGATGCTTTAACTTTGAATGTTAAAACTCATGGTTATAATTATGCTAAGGGATCTAAACTCATGGTTAAATCCTCACTGTATATTAGCTGATAAAGCTATAAATGAGACTATTATTATTGAGACCAATTGTAACAGATCTAATATCACTACTAAAAAGGCTATTAAATGGGAAGAAATATCTTTTCCTGAAAATTGGACAATTACTCAGGCTATGCCTCCTCAACCGATTATGGAGACCAATTTGCTTGATGTACAGCAAACTCCTGAAGGAGCTGTTACTTTAAATTTTGGTAACAATCATATTCGACCAAGAAGTAGTACTTCAAAAATGACTAGATCTTTTTCTAATAGAACTTTTATTTCAGCCCTTGATCAAGATTTAGATATACCTAGTACATCTAGGTGTTCAACTTCTCAATTAAGAGATGAAGATTTTATTGAAACAAATGAAGATGTTTTAAGAATGCATTCTGATAAAATTATAAGACGACATCCTAAAAAGGAAGCGGACACATTGTCCCAAATGAGTTATACTGATGATTAATACAACCTTACTAGATTTTTCTCCTGGTTCAACAACCAGAAAATTAATTAGTAATGAATTTCAATCTCCTATTTGGGAAAAATTTAGAACTTGGTTTTTTTCATAATTTTGATGAAGAACAGCAAGATATCTTGCAAGATGAGTTTTATGAATACTGCAGGTCAGTAAATGAAATTATTTATTTTGTCCCTTGGTATTGTTCAACTTATTTATATAATCATTTGACTATCCTTGAAAGAAATTTTGAACTTCTCAATGGGAATGAAGTAAAAGGGGTCTATCCTCCCCTTAAAAAGTTTAAATTAGACGGGTGTTCTTACATGCCCCTTTCAAAAATTTATGAAAATGGAACTCTTACAACAACTACTAATCATTTAAATTCTTTAATTGAGCAGAATAATTATGCTAATATATCTTTAAAAATTCTTGGTGAACATATTTCAGATTTACATCATAAAACTAATAAAGTCATTAATCTTCTTAATCAAGTTATCCAAAATACCAAAGCTGAGGATCATGCTTCTTCTTCACAAGAGCTGGTTCCTATTATCAAAAGTCCTCCTGAAATAAAAAATTTTAAATTTCAATCTGATATTAAAAATGAACAGCTAATAAGTAAGTTAGCTGAAAAGATTTCAAAATTAAGTTTAAATACTTTAAATGAAGAATTATATCCAGATTTCAAAGATGATTTAAATGTTGTCACAATAAATAAATGGGGTAAAAAACCTATTAATACTTTGTATTATAGTAAACGACCATCACCTGTAGATATTATGCAGGAAGAAAACGCTGAAATTATAGGTAACAGTTATCGTGGAACTGATATTTATGAATGGAATATAAATTATTTTACTGAAAAACAAATTCATAACCATTGTCATAGAATGCTTATGTATTCTCAATGTTGTAAAAATGCAAATAATAGTGATTCTAATGTTGCTAAAATGATAATATCAGGATTTACAGGTCAACTTAAAGGATGGTGGGATAATTACCTCACTGACGATCAAAAATTAGCTATTCTTACAACCACAGAAATTAAAAATGATGTGATCACAGAAACTGCGGTTTACACTTTACTTGTTAATATACTTGAACATTTTACTGGTCAATATGGGAATAATTATGATTCAACAAGAACTCTTTTACAAAATTTTAGATGTAAAACTTTAAGCGATTTTAGGTGGTATAAAGACACCTTTCTTAGCGAGTTATGCTTTTACCCGAGTGTAATAGCTCTCATTGGAAAGCCAAATTTATTGATGGTTTACCACATTTATTTGCGAAAGAATCGAGAAAGATTCTTCGAGGAGATAATCCTTCTATTTATTATGAACAATATAATTATTGTCACCTTATTAAAGCCTGCAGATGCTAGAAGGTATAAACCTATGTAATGAGATTAAATTAAATCAACAACTCAAGCATCAGAATATTATTGAAAGAAACCAATTAGGAGAATTTTGTGAACAATTTGGTATGGATATGCCTTCTACTTCTCGTAGAAAACATCACAAAGGTAATGATAAACCTTATTATCCTAGATATAAGAAGAAAAGATATTCTAAAGAAAAATTAGAAGAAAAAACTCATCGAAAAAATCAGAAAAAATTTCATAAAAAACATTACAGAAAAAGAGATTATGTACCTCCAAAGGAAATAAGATGTTACAAATGTAATAAAAAAGGTCATATGGCAAATAATTGCTGGACCCAAAAACAAATTAATAATTTGGATAAAGATGATGATCTTAAAGACAAGATTTCAAAATTATTTCTTAATGAACAAGATCCACAAAGTGGAACTGAAACTGTGTCTGATGATTCTAATAATTCCAGTAATAATTTAAAAATTCTTAAAGATGATTCTTTTTATACAGATAGTAGTTCTGCAACTACTAGTTCGGAATGTGAACCATGTGGACAGGGAAAAGTTTGTATTAATCCCAAAAAAGATGAATTCTTTAATCTTTTATCCAATTTTCAAGATGCAAAAATTCAAGTTCTCACCAATAATAATTGGTTGGATATGTTAAAAGCTATCCCAAATGCAGAATTAAGATCTCAAATTATTGAAAATATACCTAGCGCTTCTCATAATAATTTTGAAAATGACAAAAATAAGAATTTTTCAGAGGAAAAACCTTATTCTTTAAATGAAGTTTATAAACGTCTTCAAAATAAAAATACAACTTCTAGTCCTTCTTCTTTACAAGATATTTTGAAAGAGATGGATAAATTAAAATCTGAAATTAAGCATCTTAAAGCTGAAGAACAAAGAAATGATATAAGAATTTCTAATGTTGAAAAACTTTTTATTTTTCAACATGATTTGATAAATAATGATCAGGAATCTAAAGGTAAAAAGGTTGATAACCATGATATTCCTATCCTTGACTTTATCCCTAACTTAGATGGTAAAGATCAAGCTATGCAACTTGTTAATACACCCCCAGAAATAGAAAGAAATAAAAAATTTCTCCAAACCATAAATATGGTTGCTGGCCAAAAATGGTATGTTAAGATCTTACTCAGGATTAATAATCAATTTTCTAAAGAATTATTGCTTTAATTGATATTGGAGCAGATTTAAATGTTATACAAGAAGGAAAAATTGACTCCAGATATTTTGTCAAAACTACTCATAGTTTATCTCAGGCAGGAGGAGATAAATTAGATATTGAATTTAAACTCCCAAAAGCTGATATATGTGTTAATAACACCTGCATTCCTTTAAGCTTTCTTTTCGTTAAAAATAAACTCTCAGTTCCTATTATTCTTGGAACACCTTTTATAACAAAAATTTATCCCTTTACTGCAGATAATAAGAATTTAACTGCCAATTATCAAGGAAAAACTATTACTTTTAGTTTCATTATGAAACCCTTTATGAAGGCTATAAATGAGATTTATAGTAAAATTTCTTTAAAAGAAAATCAATTAAGTTTTTTAAAACATGAAGTTAATATTTTAACTATAGATCAAAAACTAAATAATCCTAAATTAAAACAAAAAATTATCGATATTGAAAACCAATTTTCTCGATCTATTTGCAATGATCATCCTAATGCTATTTGGAATAGAAAGAAGCATATAGTAAATCTTCCTTATGAAGAAGATTTTAGGGAAGAAAATGTTCCTACCAAGGCTAGACCTTGTCAAAAGAATTCAGAATATTTGGAATTTTGCAAAAAAGAAATAAGTTCTCTTATAGAGAAAAAACTTATTGGACCATCCAAATCACCTTGGTCATGTATAGATTTTTATGTTAACAAAAATTGTTAGGGATAAAGATATCATTTAAATATCCTGATGTGGCATCGTGTTGTCAGCAGAAATAAATGGCAAAAGCATGGCCACGTGTAGTATAGCGGTTGGTAGAACAAGGGAGAGGGGGATTGTTGAGGTGGCACATCCAAGACCACAAGATTAAAAGTAATAACAAACACAAAGTTGGGCCATCATAGAAACCACGTACAAAAGGAGGAAGAAATTGGACTTGGACTTTGTCAACAACTGTTACCTATCTTCATGGTAACAGTCCGAGATTCCAGGAGCAGACTGAGGGAGAAGTCTAGCAACCCTAGTCCAAGTTCTAGCAGCTATATAAGAATGAGAGGAACATAAAACAAGGGGCATTCAACAACGATCTCGAACAACGATCTCGAGCAACATTTTACTCCTAAGAATTCCACTGACGATTGGCAATATTTCTTTTGCAACATAATACTTGTATTTCCTTACTTGCTTACTAAACCTCGATTATAGTGCATAAATTGGCGGGATTCGACTCCCCGCGGTTGTTCCCCTTTGGGTTTTCCGCGTCACCAAAAATTCTCCGTGTCCTTCTTTTCTATTCGTCTTTATTCCGTCGTCCCTATCATCGCATTTAAAACATAATTGGCATTAGATTAATCACTATCACTCACATAAAAAGATTCGTAGTCGGTAAATTTTTACCAAAACAGTTTGGCGCCCACCGTGGGGCATAGTGATCATTTTCTATAGCCAAGCCTCGCAAAACCGAACCAGCCATCACAATGTCTGGAACCAGCCAGAATCCTTCCAAGAAGCCGAGTATGTCACCATATCTTCTCGGCAGCAGAATTATCGCATCTGCAGAGACCAATCGCATCCCAGATCGACCAAATGATCCCTCGCCAAAGATGTCGACCCAGTCATGCCCCACCTCGTAAAACCACCGCAGATTCCCAAGGCAACAGTGCATCCAGTCATACCCAAATCCAAAGAGGAAAGCGGCCCCAAGCAGAGGAGGCGAATAAAGATCCGAAGCCCGACCCAGAAAGCTCAGCGCAGAAGTTCTCCGGCGGAGGATCTCCAAAGACTCGATCCGATGTGGTGATGATTCGGGGATGGACATTCTGCGTCGGGTGTTGAAGATCCGAGGAAAGACAACCAGAATATGATGGCCCAAATCGTAACGGCAGTCAGTCAAAACCAAAGATCGGCACCCGAGGCTCGGCGAATCCGGCCGGTGGAGGACCGGTCGACCAATCCGTCGAGAACTAGTTACGGTGGATCTTGCAGGGGTAGCACCAATGAACCAATCGAGCCAAGAGGATTGGGATGTCCGTCATTTGATAATCCACCCATCTGCGGCAGCAGACAACAGGTAACGCGTTATTTAGCACCCCTTCTGGATCTGACCTTCCACCCTTTTCAGGTACCCCCGCACACCAGACATCAGGATGGCAGTCTGGACCTGTCCCCAACACAGCAATCCCATCCTGCAACCAGTTCACCAGTGGAGCCTAGATCGGAGGATTACAGCAGACACCAGGATGGCAGCCTGGATCCATAATCAGTGCAACACCAGCAACCAGTCATCCAGCATCAGCCAACTTTCTGGAGCACCCTGGCTAGGAGGTACACCTGCTGGTTCCTTCCCACTTTGTTTCTAACTCTCTTGCAGGAGCGGGTAACTCACACTGGAGCGGCAATACCGGGAGGCGAGGGAGCTAATGTATAGGATACCGGCGTAGCCGTCCCGGAGAAAGCGACCAAAGATAGCTACGAGACTCACCTTTCGTGGATGATATAACTCTAATCGGTGTTCCTAAAGGATGTGTGCCGCCAGCTATGACACACTCTATGATCGGACCACGATCCACTTGACCATATCAACCACTACAAGCGAGAAAATGATGGTGATAACCGCAACTGGATCTCTAAAGGAAGCTTGCATGTGCAAAGGTTTCGGATCAACACTGTCGGGAGCGACCTGCGGTGGTTCGTCTTACTTCGAACAAAAGCATATCCCGCCCGACGACCTAGTCGATGCCTTCAACCGTGAGTTCGCAGAGAAGCATCACCGGCGACCTCTACCGGCTAGTGCAAGGATTTGAGGAATCCACCCGTGATTACTTGAACCGGTTCAACAAAGAGAAGGTGTCAATTCCGAGGTGTGATATAGCAACCGCTATACAAGCCTTCCGTCGAGGGCTACACCAGGATTCACAGCTATACAAGGAACTAACCATGCATCCATGCACTACCTTTGAGGAGGTGCAATCGAAGGCGATTGCTGTCATGAGGCTGGAAGAGGACTCTGCACCAGTA
The DNA here is from genome assembly GCF_048544455.1 of Silene latifolia. Lineage (NCBI taxonomy): Eukaryota > Viridiplantae > Streptophyta > Magnoliopsida > Caryophyllales > Caryophyllaceae > Silene > Silene latifolia. The sequence continues at coordinate 460,377,982 of NC_133538.1, read as the reverse complement.
AGAGGCACTTATGATTCAGACCCAGTATCCAGAAAGGCTCCGGTAGAGAAGAAGAGTGAAAGATCCAAACCCTACAGCAGGAGCGTAAATAAAGTTTCTGGAAATGCAGAAGGAAAATCCGAAGCAGATCTGCCTCCGAAAGTAAGTGAGTATGGTTTCACTACCAATCTTGCAGGATTATTCAAAGCCTTGAAGGAGCTGGGACGCAGAGTCAGATGGCCAAAACTTCCAGAAGGAAACCCCAGCAGCAGAGACACAGGCAAAAAGTGCGAGTTCCACGGCAGCAACACTCACAACACCGATGAATGCCACTCCCTCAGAAAGGAAGTCAAATTCCACTATGACCAAGGAAACCTGGATCATCTCCTACCCAGAAACACAACGAGAGTAAATTCCGCGGACCAGGTTCTGCCCTCCCCTCCTCCTCATTGCTCTAGAACTGTGAATGTCATTACAGGTGGATCGGAGCTGTGTGGGCTAACCTACTCAGCAGCTAAGAGGCACGCAACCAGGGCTAAGGGAGACAGACCAGAGATCTCCTGCAGGGTTAACCACCAGAATCTGCCATCAGTCACCTTCGACGAAACAGACGCGCAGATCCACTCTGAACAAAGCACCACGACGCCATAATCATCACGCTTCCCATAGGAAATTGCAAGGTGAAAAAGATCCTGGTGGATACCGGAAGCTCCGTCAACTTGATCATGATGGAAACACTCAAAGGAATGGGATTCACCAAGAAAGATCTAGCAAAGAAGGCAATTCCCTTGGTTGGTTTCAGCGGCGAAACAAAACACTCCCTAGGAGAAATCATCATCCCAACCTACGCCGGAGGTGTAAACAAACAGGTAAGATATTTGGTTATTGATGGGCCCTCTACTTACAATGTAATCCTTGGCAGGCCCTGGATCCACGAGATGAAAGCAATTCCCTCAACGTACCACCAATGGCTGAAGTTTCCAACACCTTGGGGGGTGCAAGAAATACGTGGGGACCAGGAAGAAGCTAGGGATTGCTACAAGGTGGCTCTGAAGCCAACAACAGGTTCGCCCGCATAGCAATTACAGAGCCAGCGCATCCAGGACGAGTACATTGAGCCTCGGCAGGCAGAACTAGACGAAGTAATCCTGGACTCGCTGCATCCAGAACGAACTGTTCTCATTGGATCTGAGTGTAGAGGTAAGATTCGTGAAGAACTCGTTCGGTTGTTGAGAACTAACATAGATTTCTTTGCTTGGTCACATGATGATATGATAGGGATAGACCCAAGTGTGATAACTCACAAGCTAAGTGTGGATCCAAGCTATAAACCTGTGCAGCAGAAAAGAAGAAAGTTTGCTTCTGAAAGAAACCAGGTCATAAATCAAGAAGTAGATAACACGCTTTGCTGCAGGAAAGATTCGTGAAGTAAAGTACCCAGTGGTTGTCTAATGTGGTAGTGGTCCCAAAGAACAATGGCAAGTGGAGGGTCTGCGTCGATTTCACGGATTTAAACAAAGCTTGCCCAAAGGATCCATTCCCTCTACCACACATAGACGCCATGGTAGATGCCATGCGGCCACGAGATCCGACATTCCTGGATGCCTGGAGCGGATATAACCGAGATAAAGATGCACCCAAAGTGACCAGGAAAAGACAAAGATTCGGATCCGAGAGAGGTATCTATTGTTATAACGTCATGCCTTTTGACCTGAAAAATGCGGGATCTACCTATCGAGAGGTGGTGAACATGATGTTTAAAGAACAAATAGGCCAAACTATGGAAGTATATATAGACGATATATGGTCAAATCAAGCGAGCTTCACAAAGACCACCAAAGACTGGCGAAACTTTCAATACCCTCGGGAAATATCAAATGAAGTGAATTCTACGAAGTGCACCTTCGGAGTATCCAGTGGAAAATTCCTAGGGTACATGGTGACCCAGAGGGGGATAGAGGCCAAGACCGAGCAAATAAGAGCAATTATGCATTTGGAATCACCGCAGAAACCAAAAGACGACTGGCCTTTATTTGGAAGAGTGGCGACCTTAAACACATTTATATCCAGATCCTCGGACAGATGCAGGCTATTCTATGATATACTCAGAAAAAGCCAAAGATTTGAATGGACGGACGACCACGAGAAAGCATTTCAGGAGCTGAAGCGCTATAACAGCACCCCACCTCTCTTGTCGAAACCAGAGCCAGGAGAACCACTTTTCCTGTATCTATCAGTCACAGAAGCAGCAGTCAGTGCAGTGCTAGTACGAGAGCAGGAAGGATCACAGCATCCGGTATACTACATCGCAAGTCTCGCGCCGGCAGAGACCAGTACACATCACTAGAAAAACTTGTCCTTGCACTAGTTCATCGCATCCTATAAAGCGCGTCCCTACTTCGAGTCTCATACCATTTCTGTGATAACTAATTATCCTCTTAAAACTATCATGAGAAAACCAGAATTGTCAGGACGAATGGCTAAATGGTCCGTGCATTTGAGCGGGTACGATTTGAAGTTTGAACCCCGTACGGCCATAAAGTCTCGGCTCGCGGACTTTGTGTCGACTTACGCCAAAGACTCGGACCAGGCCGAACAGGACATCCTGAATCTGGAAGAAGACAAAGGAGAACAAGTATGGGAGTTACATGTGGACGGAGCCTCAAACGCCAAAGGAGCAGGAGTAGGGCTGGTCCTCAAATCACCCCAGGGAGACCTCATAGTCCAGGCCGTACGATGTGAATTCAAAGCCACAAACAACGGCGAGAAAATGAGGCACTAATCCCGGGTCCGAAGCTGGCTCGGATCGAAAATCAAGCACCTTCGGTTTGCGGTGATTCTAAGCTTATAGTTAACCATGTAAATGACTGCTATGAAGCCAGGGATCCCAGGATGATGGCATATTTAGATGTAGCAAAAGAGCTGAAAGTCAAGTTTGTCACATTCAACATCAAGCAAATCCCCGGGAGCGAGAACACGAAGCGAGACGCACTAGCCACCCTGGGGCAACCTTCAAGACAGAACTATCTCCACGATACCAATTGTCCACGGCCGGAGCCAACAACACTAAAATCTCGGCAGAAGCGAGAAAAAGTGTGCAGACCAGATGAAGAAAGTACTCACTGGAGGAAACCCTACCTAGACCGGTTTGCGAGAACGACGTCCTACCAGCAGATAAAAAGGAGGTAAGGGGCTTTAAAATGAAAGCATCCAGATTCCTACTAATCGATAATGTTCTTTTCAGGAAATCCCACGCTGGACCCTACCTCAGGTGCCTGGATCGGGAAGAGTCTCAGGCTGTTTTGCATGCTATCCACAGTGGAGAATGTGGAAACCATGCGGGGGCGGAGCCCTGTCCAACAAGGCACCGAGGCGGGATACCGGCCCACAATGCGCAAAGATGCTATGGAATTCGCAAAAAGATGCGACGCTTGCCAGAGACACGCCCATGTTAGCCACCAGCCAGCAGAGCCTCTACACCAGGTTATCTCACCATGGCCTTTCATGAAATGGGGGATGGATATCGTGGGACCATTACCCAGAGCACCAGGAAACAAAGTCTACATGCTCGCCATGACGGATTACTTTTCCAAATGGATAGAAGCAGAATCATCCTCCCAGGTTACGTAAAACCCAGGTGATATCTTTCATTAATCGCAATATCATATGCAGGTTTGGCATTCCATCTGAAATTATATGTGATAATGGGTCCCAATTCATTGGAAATAAGACGGAAGCTTTTTGTGCTAGGTGGAACATCTCGTTGCGTAAATCTACTCTTAGGAACCCCGGTCCAACGGACAAAGTCAATCCAAAGAATAAGATTATCATTGAAAACTTGAAAAAGAAACTAGAGGAGATTGGGGGCAAATGGGCGGAAGAGCTACCCGGTTCTCTGGTTGTGAACCACACCAAAGGTTGCAACGGGGCAAACCCCTTTCAGCCTGGTGTTCGGAGCAGAAGCAGTCATCCCATCTGAAGTCAGGGTCCCAACCCACAGATATGTATGCATCACAGAAGATCGGAACCAGGTGAAAATGGCAAGCACTGGACACGATAGATGAACTCGAGAACCGGCGCCCGGATCGGGATGGCTTCCCACCGGCTGCATGTGGCTAAAAGCTACAACAAGAACGTAAAAGTAAGAACCCTGCAGGTGGGAGATCTGGTCCTAAGGAAAGTCTTCCAGAATACCAAGAACCAAAGAAGCGGGGAAATTTGCCTACAATTGGGAGGGGCCATACCAAGTAGAAAGCACAGTTGGAAATGGAGCCTACCGACTCATGACTATGGAAGGGCAAATGGTTCCCAGATCCTGGAATATCACCCACTTGAAAAAATATTTTATTTAAAGTCACCAGCAGGGTCAACAACCGGGTACTCAGCCTACAGATCACAGCCCAGCCAGGTTATAGATATTGCCTTACATATTTTCCTGGCTCTGAATATTTTTCTGTCTCTGAATACTTTTATGCCTCCAAAAATTCTTCCGCCCTAAAAGATATTTTCCGCTTCTAAAATATTTTTCTATTTTTTATATTTGTCAGGTCCGGATATCTCCCGATTCGAATGTTTTTCGCTCTAAAAATGTTATTTTCGAATTCAACAATTCTGGTTCCAATAGACTTGCTCGTATTTTAATTCCGGAAAGTTTTAAATTATAAAACCACCTTGAGTAAATTAATTTTTTCTAATAAGCCAAGGAAATAAAATGCAAACTAATCTGGCAGAGCTTGTATTCATTAAAGAGGGCGTGTGTCCGTGGCTAAGCACATACAACCGGGACAACCAGCCTCCCGCGATGCATTAGCACCCACGCAAGCCTGGCTCCTCTGGACGAGTGGGCATACTAGACCCCTTAGCCAGCAATCTATCAGCGATGGCCAAACAAACGACGTGCATGCACAAATCAAAGCACCAGAAACGGTACGACACAAAAAGATAACTAGTAAGAAATACTTAAGTCGCAAAGCAAAGTATGTCTGGCACCAGAGCCAGACCAAAAGTACATAAACTGTTCAAAATAAAGATGTCATGCCCCGTAGGGCCAAAAACTAACTAAGCATAGCATAAGTCTTTCAGATGCAGAAAAATACTAATCTACGTCAATATGCTCCACAGCCTTCGTAGCGTTGCCGAGCATCGGGAGGGAGAATTCACCTCTTCCTCAGCGCCTGGATCATCAGCAGGAACAGTACCAGGCTCCACCAAGCCAGCCAATATATCCAAATTCAGACCATCAGGAAAAGTAGCAGCAAGCCTCCCCTCTTCAGCTCCTAAGTCCCAGGCCGAATGCTCTCCCTTCTGGAACACCTTTATACAGTCAATCTTCGTTTCCAAAGCAGCATAAGACAAAGCATCTACCAGAGTCCTTTTCAACTCCTGCACCTCAGAAACCTTCTCCTCCTGAATCTGGGCAACACGAGCCTCTGCATCAGAAGCACGTTTCTCCACCTTTGAGATACGCCTCTCGGCAAAAGCACGCCAAAGATTAGCAGACCTTCTCTTTAGCATCGCGACCTCCTTCTCAAAGATCGCAGCTTTCTTCTCAAAGATCGCAGTTGACTTTCTACTCAAGACTAAATCCGCCCCAAAGAAGAGAAAGACTGTTCGCAAACTCGCTTCGAGTGGCCTCCTCCAACAAAGAAATTCGGGACTTGTTTAGATCGGCTGAGTCTTGACCCTATCCTCATTGGCTTCTTTCGCCGACTTCCGGAGTTTCGCATTTTCCGCCACCGGGAGAGGCACCTTCTCCCAGATACGGGGGCCATCGAAAGGACCTGGTGGACCCGAACCAAGCGTAAAAAAAAAAAAAAAAAAAAAAAAAAAAAAAAAAAAGAGAAGTATATATAGCAGCGGCCAATGATCGTTTACCTCAAAAGAATGCTCGATGAGCGATCCACCAAGTCGGCAAAGGATTGCTATCCAAATACAGAGACCTAGGAGCTGGAAGAAGCATCTGCTCATTAAGTCCAAGCTACTCGTAGACTTAGCCTTACCAAAATTGTCCGGAAGTGTAAAAACAATAACCCCGGAGCGCATTTGGAACGCATAGCCCGAAGCGTGAGCGACTCTAGAAGCGTAATAGCCCGGAAGCGGGAGATTCCGAAGCGGGAATAGCTCGAAGCGAGGATGGTTTCAGACGTTGGAATCGCACGACGCAGCATAGTCAGGGCGAGTAACCAGAATGCTTTGGAAACCGGAGCATCTCCGAAGCGAGATAACCCATGCCCTGGGTAGCGGAGGCCTCACAGCTAGAGGTGTGGCTTCAATAGGAGATCGCTCCAGCCCGGTTCGCAGTTGAAGAGACCTCCTATTGGGACGAGGTCCAACGGGGGGGTAGACTTCCTTTTCTCAACAGCTTGGGGGCGGCCGTAACCTCGCTTCTTTCACTCTCGAGCGTAACATCTTGCAATGAAATTCTAGATTTTGCAGAACCTGGAAGCAGCAAAGGTCAAGTCAGAACCAAATATACGAAGAATCCAGAAACAGAACCAAGTTAAAAAATGGAAGAGCAACGCACTAGTCGACATTGAATCTTTTTCTTCAGCAGCTGTTTTCTTCACCGCAGCAGCAGAATCCTGGATCAGATTGGGAAAGGTCCTATTTTCTGGAGGTGGACTGAATAATTTGGAAAGAGATGCAGTTCTGTCAGGAGACAAAGGCAAGGGGCACAAACCTGCACGAAAAACCAAGTAAGGAAATATAAGCATCAAAGAAAAACACACAGGAATAAGGGCATGCAAGTACCGTCTGTTGATCGCCAGACACTGACAATGTAGTCAGTCGGAGCAGGAAGAGTGTCAACTTTCACGAAAATAAAGCGGGAGAACCACTTGCTGTCATCCGGCTTCACGGGGAAGATGATGCAATTCTTCTCCCCGTCTCGAACTCGAATGGTCACTTGACCCCGAGCAAGGGACCTGACCGAGAACAAGTGTGCAAGGTCCGGGAGACCAATCTCATAACCAAAACGATTATTCATAGCATCAAACGCAAGCAAGGTCCGCCAAGTATATGGAGCCACTTGGCAAATAGCCAACTGATTCAAGTTCAGATACTCTTGAACCAGAGGAGGGAAAGGAAATCGCAGACCCAGACGAAAGGCGTATTCGTACAAGCAAATCCACCCTTCCCTCACTGAATCAGCCTTCTGGCCAGGAGTCGGAATGTGGAACACCACATCATCAGAGAAACCAAAGGTTTTCTTGATGTGATCAAAGTCCTCGGAGGTGAAGTCGGAGTCACAAGAATGTTTGGCGGAAAGGACACCGCCGGAGAGGAAAGCATCGGACGGCGTTACCGGATCCGAGGCCGAGGTCGAAGAGGCCGATCTTTGTGACATAATATGCAAAAAAAATGAAAAGAAAACAAAGTTGAAGACAAGGTACCTGTGGAAAAGCAACCGGCGGAGGGAGAGAGAGTTTTGAGAAGAGACAAAGATGATTGATGGTGATGGAGAAGTGAGAAAGTGGGGAGTTTTGGGGAAAACCGAGGGGATATAAAGAGAGAGGAAGAGTTAGTGGGAAAGTGGGATAGTAATTGTGGCGGTTGAAGAGCTATTAAGAAGAGAAGTTGTAGAAACCAAGATAACTGCTAACACTTCATCAGTTCTCCACAGCGCAACAGAAATTCCCGCCTAAAAATATTTGAGACGGAAATTTGGGGGCAATTGTTAGGGATAAAAATATCATTTAAATATCCTGATGTGGCATCGTGTTGTCAGCAGAAATAAATGGCAAAAGCTTGGACACGTGTAGTATAGCGGTTGGTAGAAGAAGGGAGAGGGGGATTACTGAGGTGGCACATCCAAGACCACAAGATTAAAAGTAATAACAAACACAAAGTTGGGCCATCATAGAAACCACGTACAAAAGGAGGAAGATATTGGGCTTGGACTTTGTCAACAACTGTTACCTATCTTCATGGTAACAGTCCGAGATTCCAGGAGCAGACTGAGGGAGAAGTCCAGCAACCCTAGTCCAAGTTCTAGCAGCTATATAAGAATGAGAGGAACATCAAACAAGGGGCATTCAACAACGATCTCGAACAACGATCTCGAGCAACATTTTACTCCTAAGAATTCCACTGACGATTGGCAATATTTCTTTTGCAACATAATACTTGTATTTCCTTACTTGCTTACTAAACCTCGATTATAGTGCATAAATTGGCGGGATTCCGACTCCCCCCGCGGTTGTTCCCACACTGGGTTTTCCGCGTCACCAAAAATTCTCCGTGTCCTTCTTTTCTATTCGTCTTTATTCCGTCGTCCCTATCATCGCATTTAAAACATAATTGGCATTAGATTAATCACTATCACTCACATAAAAAGATTCGTAGTCGGTAAATTTTTACCAAAATAAAAATGCTGAAGAGGAACGAGGAGTTCCTAGATTAGTTATTAATTATAAACCTTTAAATAAGGTGTTAAAATGGATTAGATATCCAATACCTAATAAAAAAGATTTATTAGATCGCTTGTATAAAGCTCTCATATTTTCTAAATTTGATTTAAAATCTGGTTATTGGCAGATTCAAATTGACCCAGCAGACAAATATAAAACTGCTTTTAATGTTCCTTTTGGACAATATGAATGACATGTTATGCCTTTTGGTTTAAAAAATGCTCCATCGGAATTCCAAAAAATTATGAATGATATTTTTAACAATTATAGTCATTTTATCATAGTTTCTATTGATGACATTCTCATCTTCTCTATGAATATAGAAGAACATTTTAAGCATTTAGATATTTTCAAAAAAAATGTCATATCTAATGGTTTAGTAATTTCTAATACTAAAATGTCTTTATTTCAGACTAAAATCAGATTTTTGGGTCATAATATTGAGAAAGGTAAATTATTCCTATCAATAGAAGCACTGAATTTGGATCTAAATTCCCAGATGAAATCACTAGTAATGAGCACTTGGGTGTGTGTCCTCGTTCTTATACTATGTTGGTACTGTAAAAAGATCCGGCTTAGTTGTTCAACTTATTTATATAATCATTTGACTATCCTTGAAAGAAATTTTGAACTTCTCAATGGAAATGAAGTTAAGGGAGTCTATCCTCCCCTTAAAAAGTTTAAATTAGACGGGTGTTCTTACATGCCCCTTTCAAAAATTTATGAAAATGGAACTATTACAGCAACTACTAATCATTTAAATTCTTTAATTGAGCAGAATAATTATGCTAATATATCTTTAAAAATTCTTGGTGAACATATTACAGATTTACACCATAAAACTAATAAGGTCATTAATCTTCTTAATCAAGTTATCCAGAATACCAAAGCTGAAGATCATTCTTCTTCTTCACAAGAGCTGGTTCCAATTATCAAAAGTCCTCCTGAAATAAAAAATTTTAATTTTTTATCTGATATTAAAAATGAACAGCTAATAAGTAAGTTAGCTGAAAAGATTTCAAAATTAAGTTTAAATACTTTAAATGAAGAATTATATCCAGATTTCAAAGATAATTTAAATGTTGTCACAAGAAATAAATGGGGTCAAAAACCTATTAATACTTTGTATTATTATTATTATTATTATTATTATTATTATTATTATTATTATTATTATTATTATTATTAATTTTTTTTATTATTATTATAAAGATGCGCGCAGCTTTCATTAAAAAAAAAAAAGTTTACTATTAGTACTATTATTATTATTATTATTATTATTATTATTATTATTATTATTATTATTATTATTATTATTATTATTATTATTATTATTATTATTATTATTATTATTATTATTATTATTATTGTTATTGTTATTAATATCATTATTCTTATTATCATTATTATCATTACTATCATTATTATTATTATTATTATTGTTATTATTATTATTATTATTATTATTATTATTTTTATTATTATTATTATTAAAAGAAAAATAAAAGTTTACATGAAATTGGTGGGGAGCCGAGAGACAATCTGGGCTCCCACACCCTTAGCAATAGCAAATCTAAGTCCAGTAAAAATGTAAGCGGCCACCCGAGCCCCCGCATCCTGAGATACCGAGAATTTCTGGATCCGCTTGAGCAAGGCAACAACATCCGAACCCAGCTCCCCAAGTGAAGAGAAAGAGAAAGGAAGGAAACCATAACCCAGTCTGAGTCAAAGGAGAAGAACATGTCAAGTCAACGCACACATCACGCGCCTTGTCCCAAGACTAAAGCAATAAATCCGCAGGACGAAGAGAGCCACCATGTCTATCAACCAAACCGATATCAACCTCCTTTGACTCAGACTGGGATGACGGATTGATAATAATAATAATAATAATAATAATAAGAATAATAATAATAAGAATAATAATAATAATAATAATAATAATAATAATAAAATAATAATAATAGTACTAATAGTACTAATAGTAAAAATAATAATAATAGTAAAAATAATAAAAATAATAAAAATAATAATAATAATAATAATAATAATAATAATAATAAAAATAATAATAATAATTATAATTATAATAATAATTTGAGAGGGGTAAGGGAGTGCGACAGGCGACTGGAGAGGCGATCACCCTTTGCTATCACCTTGCTGCCACGCCGGACGACCACCTCACGTCGCCTCCGGCCGATCTACACCGCCGGCTCCTCACGACGCCGGTGTCATTGTTTCTTTGGTACGTTGCTGCTATGCGTGTTTCTATTAGGGTATCGTTTTTTTCGTCTTCTTTATTCTGTTTTTTTAGGGTTTTGTGCAAAGACGCCATTGTTGTTGACTGTTTCCTGTTGTTCTGGGTTACAATTTCCGTCATCAACCTCTTGTCTCCGGTGATACTCATCGGTTGTGTTGTTGTTTCTGGGGTTGCGATCCCTGATTTGCGGGTTTTCGAGTTTTTCGACTTCTTTTCGAATTGTGGGTGGTTGTGCCTCTGTCGACGTCGGTGTATTGCCGACTAGGTAGAACCCCAACCGTCGCCGGTGTCTGCTGCATATTGCTCTACGATTTGTGTTTTTTTTCTTCTCTTTTTGGTTTTTTTTTCCACGGTTTTCTACCTTATACGGGCTATTGCTCTCGGTTCTCCGGTCCCCGGCCATCTCTGCCACCTCTTCCGATGTGCTTGGGTTGGTTGTGTGTGGGTGTTACGGGTTGCGGATGCTGTGGGTTTTGGGTTCATCTATTCTGCATTTTGCTCTACGGTTCATCTCTGTCGCCTGCTTCTTAGTCGTTGCGGCTGCCTTTGGCTGCTACCTGCTGCCGTTGTTGGGCGTGGCATGGTGTTGGCAGATTTTTGGTGGTTTGCTGTTGATAGCCTGTCCGTTGGTGGGCTGTCCTTCCTTTGGCCGTAGGTAGGTGTGGTCTAACCGTAGGTAGGATCTTAGGCTCCGTCTTTGCTTGGTCTAGTCGTGGTTGGGGGCTTTGGTGTGGTGGCTGCCTAGGTACCTTTGTAGCGGGTACTTTTTGAGCTCTTAGCTGCTTGTGCGTGAGCCCTCTGTGCAGGTTGGGGGTGTGTTCCTTCATGCCCGAGCTTGTGCGGTACCATTGTCCTTTTTCGGGTCTGCATGGGTGTCGGGATGGTTTTGGTAAGGGAACTAAGGCTGCTTGGCAGAAACATTTACAGGACCGACATTGTCTTGATGATGCGCTGGACCTTACGCGTCAGACTCTTCCTGATAGTTTGACGGTTTTTTCCAATGCCAAGAGTTCTTTGAGACGGATGGGGCTCTGGTTGTGTGGGGTGTGTATTAAAACCCGCACTATTCGAGCTAGATGTCGGCATAGTCGGGGTGATATAATGATGCATCCGGAGTGTGTTGATGGCCTTTACACCTTCCATATTTATGGTATTCCGAGACCTACGGCTCCTTCTACTTCGGTTTCTCCTGATGATAGTGTTGAGCTTGTTCAATGGTCTATATCCTCGCTTGATCGCTTATTGTCGTCGGGCCTTCGCACAGTGAAATATATTCCTCCTAAGTGCCATCTTGGGTTTGCTCGGGCTTTGAAAGGGGCTTTGGATGATGTGGCTGATTCCCCTAGTGATCTCTCCCGCTGGGTTCGTTTGCTTGTTCTACCACTTTGTTTGCTCAAGACTTTCGCTCCTCGGAGTAATCAAGAGTGTCGGACTGCTATTCGGCATCAGCATCAGGAGGAAAGTATTGACAGGGCTATCGTTGCTTGGGTGGGTACCTTGGGGGGGGGGGGGGGGTTGCAGTTGTTGCAGGAGTGTTTTTTTGAGGGTTCTTCTTCGTTTCATATGGATGAGGATCTGGATTTGAGTGAGTTTAACCTCCGCCAATGTCGGCGGATGATTTGTGATGGCCACTATACTGCTGCTGTTCGAGTGCTTTCTTCCTCTGGGGTCGCCTCATACTCCGATGCCACTCTTGTGGCCTTGCGTGAGAAGCATCCTGTCGCCCCGCCTCCTTCATTGCCTCCTCTGTCTGGGGATCATCATCCTCTGGTTGCTTCTTCGGCTATGGTATTGGATATGATTCGAAGTTTCCCTCGCGGTACATCTTGTGGGCGGGATGGTTTTCGGGCAGAGCACCTTATGGATTGTTTGAGTGGCGCTGTTGTGGCTATCTCCGATGATTTAATCACTTCTATTACTAGGGTGGTTAATCTGTTTCTTGAGGGCCGGTGTCCTCTTCCTCTAGGTGAGTACATTGCCTGCGCCCCTCTCACGCCACTTGTTAAACCGGGTGGTGGGGTTCGTCCTATTGCTGTTGGTACGGTCTGGAGACGGCTTGTCTCTAAGGTTGGTGCTTTTATTGTTGGTCCTTCTTTATCTTCTTATTTTGATGGGCTTCAGTTTGGGGTGGGTGTGTCCGGTAGAGGAGAGACTATCTTGCATGCCTTGAACCGGCTTATTGAGGCTCGGGGGGGCTGAGGTTGGGCTTTCTATGTTGCTGGTGGATTTCTAGAATGCCTTCAACCTTGTTGATCGTGAGACCATGCTTTAGGAGGTCCGCCGTCGCTGCCCGGCTCTTCCCCGTTGGGTGGAGTTTTGTTATTCCAGCCCTGCCCGTCTTTTTTTATGGGGAGCACTGCTTGTGGTCTTGTCAGGGTGTCCAAAAGGGTGATCCGTTGGGCCCTTTGCTTTTCGCTTTGGTTTTGCATCCTTTAGTATGCAAGATCCGGGACTCTTTTGACCTCACTATGCAGGCGCGGTACTTAGATGAAGGCACCATTGTGGGTGATACTTTGGAGGTGGGGAAGGTCTTGGATTTGATTATGGTGGATGGCCCTCGTTTTGGATTGCATATTAATGTCTCCAAGACGGAGGTCTTTTGGCCTGTTGAGGATCCTCGGAGTCGACTTCCTGGGGTTTTCCCCCCTTCTATTTCTCGACCATTGCGTGGTGTTACAGTTTTGGGTGGACCTCTCAGTGCTTGTTCTGATTTTAGTAGTGAGATTGTGGCGAAGAGAGTAACCAAGACTATTGAGCTAATGGATTTGGTTGCGAGGATTGGGGACCCGCGATGTGAGTTGCTTCTTCTTCGAGCTTGTACTGGTATTTCCAAGCTCTACTTCTCACTTCGTACTTGCTCCCCTAGTGTTTTTGGGTCTGTCCATCTTCCTTTTGATGCTGCTCTTCGTTCTAGCTTGGAACGTATTGTCACCGCGTCAGTGCCGGGTTTTGGGGATTGGCAGTGGCCCCTTGCTACATTATCTTTTCATCTTGGTGGTCTTGGTGTTTATGCGACGGGAGATGTTTTATTTTATGCTTTTATTGCGTCCCATTTGCAGTCTGCTGGTTTGAAGGCTAAGCTCCTCGGCCCTTCTGGTATTGTAGCTGTTGGCCCTGCTTTTGATGATGCCGCGCAGGTGTTTACTACGACTACAGGCTCTGGTATTTTAGGTAACCTTAGTGAAATTGCTGCCCCCAAACTTATGAAGAAATTGGCAAACATTTATTTCGCGACGGTTGCTGCTGCCTCAGAGTCTGTTTTCTCTTTGACACCACGTCAGCTTGCATTATGGCAGTCTCAGCAGGGTTCTAACTCCTCTGATTGGTTATGTGCGGTTCCTATATCGGGGTTGGGTCAGACTATGAACGGGAAGACTTACCGTAGTGTTCTGGGGTATCGTCTGGGTGTTCCGTTATTCACGGTATCTAGGCCTTGTCCTGCTTGCTCTCGGGTTTTTGCTGAGGATAATTTTGGGGACCACGCTGTTTCTTGTACTGGTACTGTGGGCGTTAAACATTAGCATAACCTTGTCCGGGACACTCTTTTCGACATCTGCTATAGATCTGGTCTTACTGCAGGAAAGGAGGTTGATATCGGTTTGGTTGATGGACATGGTGGCTCTCTTCGTTCTGCGGATTTATTGCTTTATTCTTGGGATAGGGGGCGTGATGTGTGCGTCGATTTGAAAGGTTCTTCTCCTTTAACTCAGACTGGGATGACGGATTTTGTGCATGGCCGGGTTGTCGTTGCTGCTGCTCAGCGAAAGTGTGCTAAGTATGGGGATTTGTGCGCGGTAGCGGGTTATGGTTTCCTTCCTTTCTCTTTCTCTTCACTAGGGGAGTTGGGTTCGGATGCTGTTGCCTTGCTCAAGCGGATCCAGAAATTCTCGGTATCAATGGATGCGGGGGCTCGGATGGCCGCTTACATTTTTACTAGACTTAGCTTTGCTATTGCTAAGGGTGTGGGAGCCCAGATTGTCTCTCGGCTCCCCACCAATTTCATGTAAACTTTTTTTTTCTTTTAATGAAAGCTGAGCGCATCCTTCAATAAAAAATAATAATAATAATAATAATAATTGATGGGCATGATAAGCCCCTACGTCCCGCGGATCTTTTGCTTTATTTTTAGTACATGGGACGATATGTGTGTGTGGATTTGACTGAATCATCTCCTTTGACTCGGTCCGGGATGTCTGACTTTATGCCCAGATGCGTGGTGGTTAATGTGGCGGAGCGCAAGTGTGCTAAGTATCCTAGCTTGTGTGAGGCAGTTGGATATGAGTTCTTACCTTTTTCTTTCACTTCGTTGGGGACGGAAGTTGTTGCTTTGCTCAAGCGGGTTCATAAATTTTCTGTTTCCCAAGATGCCAAGGCTCGCGCAGCTGCTTTTATTTTTACTTGACTGAGCTTTGCTATTGGTAAGGGACTGGGTGCCCAGATTGTATCTCGGCTACCCACCAATTTCTTGTAAAATTTGATTTGATCTAAATAAAAAGTTCCGTTTTTTTTAAATATAATAATTATAATAATAATAATAATAATAATAATAATAATAATAGTAAATATAGTAAAAATAGTAAAAATAATAATAATAATAATAATAATAATGATGATGATGATGATGATGATGATGATGATGATGATGATGATGATGATGATGATGATGATGATGATGATGATGATGATGATGATGATGATGATGATGATGATGATGATGATGATGATGATGATGATGATGATAATAATAATAATAATAATAATAATAATAATAATCGATGGGCATGATAAGCCCCCACGTCCGGCGGATCTTTTGCTTTATTTTTGGTACAAGGGATGAGATGTGTGTGTGGATTTGTCTGGATCATCTTCTTTGACTCGGTCCGGGATGTCTCACTTTATGCCCAGACGCGTGGTGGTTGATGCGGCGGAGCGCAAGTGTGCCAAGTATCAGAGGATGTGTGAGGCAGTTGGATATGGGTTCTTACCTTTTTCTTTCTCTTCGTTGGGGGAGTTGGGGACGGATGTTGTTGCTTTGCTCAAGCGGATTCATAGATTTTATATTTCCTAGGATGCCGGGGCTCGCGCAGCTGCTTTTATTTTTACTAGACTTAGCATTGCTATTGCTAAGGGAGTGGGTGCCCAGATTGTATCTCGGCTACCCACCAATTTCTTGTAAAATTTGATTTGATTTGATTTAATCTCAACAAAAAGTTCCGGTTTTTTTAAATATATAAATATATATATATATATATATATATATATATATATATATATATATATATAATAATAATAATAATAATAATAATAATAATAATAATAATAATAATAATAATAATAATAGTAATAATAATAGTAATAGTAATAGTAATAGTAATAGTAATAGTAATAGTAATAGTAATAGTAACAGTAACAGTAACAATAACAGTAACAATAACAAGTATACAAATAGTAATAATAATAATAATAATAATAATAATAATAATAATAATAATAATAATAATAATAATAATAATAATAATAATAATAATAATAATAATAATAATAATAATCGATGGGCATGATAAGCCCCTACGTCCGGCGGATCTTTTGCTTTATTTTTGGTACATGGGATGAGATGAGTGTGTGGATTTGACGGGATCATCTCCTTTGACTCGGTCCGGGATGTGAGACTTTATGCCCAAACGCGTGGTGGTTAATGCGGCCGAGCTCAAGGGTGCCAAGTATCGTAGCTTGTGTGAGGCTGTTGGATATGGGTTCTTACCTTTTTCTTTCTCTTCGTTGGGGGAGTTGGGGACGGATGTTGTTGCTTTGCTCAAGCGGATTCATAGATTTTATATTTCCTAGGATGCCGGGGCTCGCGCAGCTGCTTTTATTTTTACTAAACTTAGCTTTGCTATTGCTAAGGGAGTGGGTGCCCAGATTGTATCTCGGCTACCTACCAATTTCTTGTAAAATTTGATTTGATTTGATTTGATCTCAATAAAAAGTTCCGGTTTTTTTAAATATAAATATATATATAATAATAATAATAATAATAATAATAATAATAATAATACTAATAATAGTAATAGTAATAGTAATAGTAATAGTAATAGTAATAGTAATATTAATAGTAATAGTAACAGAAACAGTAATAATAATAATAATAATAATAATAATAATAATAATAATAATAATAATAATCAATGGGCATGATAAGCCCCTACGTCCGGCGGATCTTTTGCTTTATTTTTGGTACAGGGGAAGAGATGAGTGTGTGGATTTGACGGGATCATCTCCTTTGACTCGGTCCGGGATGTGAGACTTTATGCCCAGACGCGTGGTGGTTAATGCGGCCGAGCTCAAGTGTGCGAAGTATCGTAGCTTGTGTGAGGCTGTTGGATATGGGTTCTTACCTTTTTCTTTCTCTTCGTTGGGGGAGTTGGGGACGGATGTTGTTGCTTTGCTCAAGCGGATTCATAGATTTTATATTTCCTAGGATGCCGGGGCTCGCGCAGCTGCTTTTATTTTTAGTAGACTTAGCTTTGCTATTGCTAAGGGAGTGGGTGCCCAGATTGTATCTCGGCTACCCACCAATTTCTTGTAAAATTTGATTTGATTTGATTTGATCTTAATAAAGAGTTCCGGTTTTTGTAAATATATATATATAATAATAATAATAATAATAATAATAATAGTAATAGTAATAGTAATAGTAATAGTAATAGTAATAGTAATAGTAATAGTAATAGTAATAGTAATAGTAATAGTAATAGTAATAGTAATAGTAATAGTAATAGTAATAGTAATAGTAATAGCAAATAAAGAATACTTGAATGTGAATAAGAATACTTGAATAAAGAATACTTGATAATAGTAATACTAATAATAATAATAATAATAATAATAATAATAATAATAATAATAATAATAATAATAATCGATGGGCATGATAAGCAACTACGTCCGGCGGATCTTTTGCTTTATTTTTGGTACAGGGGAAGAGATGAGTGTGGGGATTTGACGGGATTATCTCCTTTGACTCGGTCCGGGATGTGTGACTTTATGCCCAGACGCGTGGTGGTTAATGCGGCCGAGCTCAAGTGTGCCAAGTATCGTAGCTTGTGTGAGGCTGTTGGATATGGGTTCTTACCTTTTTCTTTCTCTTCGTTGGGGGAGTTGGGGACGGATGTTGTTGCTTTGATCAAGCGGATTTATAAATTTTCTGTTTCCCAAGATGTCGGGGCTCGCGCAGTTGCTTTTATTTTTACTAGACTTAGCTTTGCTATTGCTAAGGGAGTGAGTGCCAAGATTGTATCTCGGCTACCCACCAGTTTCTTGCAAAATTTGATTTGATCTCAATAAAAAGTTCCGTTATATATATATATATATATATATATATATATATATATATATATATATATATATATATAGGAAGGATCAACTAAGGCCATTTATATATTTGAGTCCATAAGTTCTATTATGAGCCATTGGATGGAGGGAGATGGAGGGATGAGATGAACCCACCCAAAGTCATTATAGAAGCTAATTAACACACTTTACTAATCCACCCTAATTAACCACTAATTTACTATATATTTGTTTTCTACCCACCCATTTCTCTCTCATCTCACACATTTCATTCTTCTCTTCTCTCAAAACCTCAAAAAAAAAACCCAAAAAATCCAAATAAATAAAAAAAACCCAAAAAATCCAAATAAATAAAAAAAACCCAAAAAATCCAAATAAATAAAAAACCCAAATAAATCACCCACTCCTCTCATCTTCATTCACCACCACCCACCACCACCCCACCCGACACCAACTAACCACCCACCACCCCCACCGCCGCTGATTTTTTTTTTTTTTTCAACTCGGTTTTTTTTTTCCCCGTTTTGTGTTAATTTGTATGTTTTGAGTTGTTTTTTCCATTCATTATTTTTTTTGTCTTTTATTTTATTTTAGTTGTCTTTTATTTTGTTAGTTCTCATTTTTTATTCATTTTCTTAAATCTCTTCTTCTTATACGTTTTTTTAAGATTTCGTATTTTAAATCTCGTTTTTTTTTGTGAGATACTTTTTTTTTCATCTAAGACAAAAATGGACTAAAGTTATACAAAAATGAACCAAAGTTATACAAAAATAGACCAAAGTTATACAAAAAAAGACGAAAGTTATACAAAAATTGGACTAAAGTTATACAAAAAAATTGGACTAAAGTTATACAAAAATGAACCAAAGTTATACAAAAATGAACCAAAGTTATACAAAAATGAACCAAAGTTATACAGAAATGGACAACAGTTATACAAATATGGATTAAAGTTATTCAAATATAGGCTAAAGTTATACAAATAAGGACGAAAGTTATAAAAAAATGGACCAAAGTTATACAAAAATGAACCAAAGTTATATAAAAATGGACTAAAGTTATACAAACATAAACCAAAGTTATACAAAAATAGACCAAAGTTATACAAAAAAAGACTTAAGTTATACAAAAATTGGACTAAAGTTATACAAAAAATTGGACTAAAGTTATACAAAAATGAACCAAAGTTATACAAAAATGAACCAAAGTTATACAAAAATGAACCAAAGTTATACAAAAGAATTGGACTAAAGTTATACAAAAATTGGACTAAAGTTATAACTTTGGTGCATTTTTGTATAACTCTGGTCTATTTTTGTATAACTTTGGTTCATTTTTGTATAACTTTGGTTCATTTTTTGTATAACTTTAGTCCAATTTTTTGTATAACTTTAGTCCATTTTTGTATAACTTTGGTTCATTTTTGTATAACTTTGGTTCATTTTTGTATAACTTTAGTCCATTGTTGTATGACTTTAGTCCAATCTTTGTATAACTTTAGTCTTTTTTTGTACAACTTTGGTCTATTTTTGTATAACTTGATCCTTTTTGTATAACTTTAGTCCATTTTTGTATAACTTTAGTCCTTATTTGAATAACTTTTGTCCTTATTTGTATAACTTCAATCATTTTTTGTATAATTGTAGTCCAAATTTGTATAACTTTAGTCCAAAATTATATAACTTTAGTCCTTATTTGTATAACTTTAGTCCTTATTTGTATAACTTCAGTCCAAATTTGTGTAATTTTAGTCCAAAATTGTATAACTTTAGAACTATAAATTCAAATTTGAAACAACACATAAGAAGATGATATTAAAAAAACCAATAAGTCAAAAAAGTAAAATAAAAAAACTTCAATAACAATAATAAAAAATTAACCAATAATTAAAAAAAAAAAAAAAACAAATAACAAAAAAAAAAATCAAATAACAAAAAAAACCAAAACCAAACCAAACAAAAAAACCAACAAAACAAACTTGAATGGTTGTATAACTTCAATTTATACAATGTATAACTTTAGATGTTAATAGTGTAACTTTAATGTAAAAAGTGTATAACTTTAGTCATAAAATGTATAACTTTAATGTTTTAAGTGTATAACTTTAGTCATAAAATGTATAACTTTAATGTTTTAAGTGTATAACTTTAGTCATAAAATGTATAACTTTAGTCATAAAATGTATAACTTTAGTCATAAAATGTATAACTTTAGTAACAAAAAAATTATGTAACAATAACAATGAAAAAACAAAAAAATTATGTAACAATAACAAAACCAAATTAGACCAAAAAAATAAAAAATGTTATCTATTAAAAAAAATTCACCCATAAATGAAATAACAATGAAATAACAATACAAATAAAAAAAATTAACAATGAAATAACAATACAAATAATAAATTAGAAATTAAAAACAACCCATCAATAACCAACAAAAATAAAAAAACCAAATAACAATAACAAAATAAAGTAAATCTGAAAAAACACTAAAAAAAAGAGACAAACACAAGCTAATAAAAGAATTAAAAAAACAAATAACAAAAACACAAAAATTAAAAAATTCGAAAAAACAACAACATCCGGCCAAAACCAAAAACAACACACAAAAAATTCGAAAAAATCGACCAACAACCAATACTCAGATCTGGAAAAAACGAAAACAAAACAAAGAAATTGAATAAAAATAAATAACAAAAACAAATAACAAAAACAAAACAATAACAAAACAAAAAAAACAAAGCAAAACAAAAAATAAACTGAACAAAAACAAAGAAATTGAGGAGGTAACAAAATATCAGATTTGAGACGGAAGTGACGCGTGAATGGTGGCAATGGTGGCGGCGGAAATCTGGTGTGGTGGTGCGAGGCAGTGGTGGTGCGGTGTGGTGATGCGGTCAGTGGTGGTGGGCTGGGGGCTTGCAGATCCGAGAGAAGGAAAAAGAGGGAGGCGGCAGAAGGAGGTCGTGGTAGTTTTTGGTGGTGGGTGGCGGCATGGGTGACGGTGTTGATGTCGGTGGTGGTGTTGTTGTTGCTGGTTGTTGGCGTTGTTGTTGTTGGTTGATGGAGGGAGGGAGGTGGGAAGGGAAGAAGGGAGGGAGGTCGGGTGGTGGTGGGGGGGAAGAAGGGAGGGTGGTGTCGGCTGGGTTTTTGGTTATTTTTTTTTGTTTTTTTTTTGTTTGGGTTTTTTTTGTATTAGTTTGGGTTTTTTTTTGTTTAGAGAGGGTGGGAAGAAAATGAGAGAGAAAGAGTGAATGTGAGAAATGAGAGAGGATGAGTGAATGAGGAAGTGAATTAGGGAGATTAGAATGGTGGAAGAGTTGTACAAAATTAGGTGGAGTTATACACAATTAGGGAGGGAGATTAGGGAGGTTCATTTGTGACCCTTGAATGAGATGTAATCTCATCCCTCCATCCCTTCAATCCAAAGGCCCTTATAAGGACTTAGGGACTTATTAGATGTAGTGGCCTTATAAGAACCCTTTTCTCTCTCTCTCTCTCTCTCTCTCTCTCTCTCTCTATATATATATATATATATATATGTATATATATATATATATATATATATATATATATATATATATATATATATATATACATATATATATATATATATATATACATATATATATATATATATATATATATATATATATATATATATATATATATAATAATAATAATAATAATAATAATAATAATAGTAATAGTAATAGTAATAGTAATAGTAATAGTAATAGTAATAGTAGTAGTAATAGTAATAGTAATAGTAATAATAGTAATAGTAATAGTAATAGTAATAGTAATAGTAATAGTAATAATAATAATAATAATAATAATAATAATAATAATAATAATATTAATAATAATAATAATAATAATAATAGTAATAGTAGTAATAATAATAATAATAATAATAATAATAATAATAATAATAATAATAATAATAATAATAATAATAATAATAATAATAATAATAATAATAATAATAATAATAATAATAATAATAATAATAATAATAATAATAATAATAATAATAATAATAATAATAATAATCGATGGGCATGATAAGCCCCTACGTCCGTCGGATCTTTTGCTTTATTTTTGGTACAAGGGACTAGATGTGTGTGTGGATTTGACTGGATCATCTCCTTTGACTCGGTCCGGGACGTCTCACTTTATGCCCAGACTCGTGGTGGTTGATGCGGCGGAGCGCAAGTGTGCCAAGTATCAGAGCATGTGTGAGGCAGTTGGATATGGGTTCTTACTCTCTTTGTTGGGGGAGTTGGGGACGGATGTTGTTGCTTTGCTCAAGCGGATTCATAAATTTTCTATTTCCCAGGATGTCGGGGCTCGCGCAGTTGCTTTTATTTTTACTAGATTTAGCTTTGCTATTGCTAAGGGAGTGGGTGCCCAGATTGTATCTCGGCTACCCATCAATTTCTTGTAAAATTTGATTTGATCTCAATAAAAAGTTCCGGTTTTTAAAAATTTATATATATATATATATATATATATATATATATATATATATTTATATATAATAGTATTAGTAATAGTAATAGTAATAGTAATAATAATAATAATAATAATAATAATAGTAATAGTAATAATAATAATAATAATACCTTGCTTCCTGTTTGCAGTCTGCTGGGTTGCAGACTAAGCTTCTCTGCCCTTCTGGTATCCTGTCCCATGCACCTACCTTTCATAGTGCCGTGAGATTGTTTAATGAAACTACAGGTTCTGACCTTTTAAGTAACCCGAGTGAGATCGCTGCCCCAAAACTTATGATGAAATTGGCAGACATATATTTCACGAAGGTTGCTGCTACTGCAGAATCTGAGTTCTCCTTGACTTCTCGTCAGGTAGCTTTGTGGAAGTCTCAGCATGGTTCCCACACTTCTGATTGGCTTCGGGCGGTCCCTATTTCTGGGTTAGGGCAGACTATGAACGGGCGGACTTATCAGTTTGTGCGTAGGTATCGACTGGGTATTCCTTTGTTTTCTGTGCATGGACCTTCTTCTGCTTGTTCGCGGGTCTTTGATGGGGATATCTACGGAGATCATGCCGTGTCTTGTGTTGGTACTGTTGGTATCAAGCATCGACATAACCTTGTTCGCGACACCCTTTCTGACATCTGCTTCCGCTCTGGGATCTCTGTTGGTAAGGAGGTGGATATTAGTTTGCTCGATGGGCATGATAGGCCCCTATGTCCGGCGGATCTTTTGCTTTGTTCTTGGGACAGGGGACGGGATGTGTGTGTGGATTTGACTGGATTATCTCCTTTGACTCAGTCCGGGATGTCTGATTTTATGCCCGGACGCGTGGTGGTTGATGCGGCTCAGCGCAAATGTGCCAAGTATCAGAGCTTGTGTGAGGCAGTTGGCTATGGGTTCTTACCTTTTTCTTTCTCTTCTTTAGGGGAGTTGGGGACGGATGTTGTTGCCTTACTCAAGCGGATTCAGAAATTTTCTGTGTCCGAGGATGCTGGTGCTCGCGCTACTGCTTTTATTTTCACTAGACTTACTCACTTTATGCCCAGATGCGTGGTGGTTGATGCGGCGGAGCGCAAGTGTGCCAAGCATCAGAGCATGTGTGAGGCAGTTGGATATGGGTTTTTACCTTTTTCTTTCTCTACGTTGGGGAAGTTGGGGACGGATGTTGTTGCTTTGCTCAAGCGGATTCATAAATTTTCTGTTTCATTGGATGTCAGGGCTCGCGCAGCTGCTTTTATTATTACTAGACTTAGCTTTGCTATTGCTAAGGGAGTGGGTGACTAGATTGTATCACGGCTACCCACTAATTTCTTGTAAAATTTGATTTGATCTCAATAAAAAGTTACGGTTTTTTTAAAATATAATAATAATAATAATAATAATAATAATAATAATAATAATAATAGTAATAATAATAGTAATGATAATGATAATAATGATAATAATAATAATAATAATAATAGTACTAATAATAATAATAGTACTAATAGTAAAAATAATAATAAAAATAATAATAATAATAAAAATAATAATAATAATAATAATAATAATAATAATAATAATAATAATAATAATAATAATAATAATAATAATAATAATAATAATAATAATAATAATAATAATAATAATAATAATAATAATAATAATAATAATAATAATAATAATAATAATAATAATAATAATAATAATAATAATAATAATAATAATAATAATAATAATAATAATAATAATAATCGATGGGCATGATAAGCCCCTACGTCCGGCGGAACTTTTGCTTTATTTTTGGTACAAGGGACGAGATGTATGTGTGGATTTGACTGGATCATCTCCTTTGACTTGGTCCGAGATGTCTGACTTTATGCCCAGACGCGTGGTGGTTATTGCGGCGGAGCGCAAGTGTGCTAAGTATCGTTGCTTGTGTGAGGCAGTTGGATATGAGTTCTTACCTTTTTCTTTCTCTTCGTTGGGGGGAGTTGGGGACGGATGTTATTGCTTTGCTCAAGCGGGTTCATAAATTTTCTGTTTCCCAGGATTCCGAGGCTCGCGCAGCTGCTTTTATTTAACTATACTTAGCTTTGCTATTGGTAAGGGACTGGGTGCCTAGATTATATCTCGGCTACCGAAAAACATCTATTTCTCCCTTCGTACTTGCCCCCCAGGTGTTTTTGGGTCGGTCCATCTTCCTTTTGATGCTGCTCTTCGTTCCAGCTTGGAACGTATTGTCACCGCGTCTGGCCCAGGTTTTGGGGATTGACAGTGGCGTCTTGCTACATTCCCTTTTCATCTTGGTGGTCTTGGTGTCTATGCGGCGGGAGATGTTTTACATTATGCTTTTATTGTGTCCCGTTTGCTGCTGATTTGCAGGCTAACTCCTCGGGCCTTCTGGTATTGTAGCTGCTGGCCTTGCTTTTGACGATGCCGCGCGGGTTTTTATTGTGACTACAGGCTCTGGTATCTTAGGTAACCCTAGTGAAATTGCTGCCCCCAAACTTATGAAGAAATTGGCAGACATTTATTTCGCGACGGTTGCTGCTGCCTCAGAGTCTGTTTTCTCTTTGACACCACGTCCGCTTGCTTTATGGCAGTCTCAGCAGGGTTCACACTCCTCTAATTGGTTGTGTGCGGTTCCTATCTCGGGGTTGGGTCAGATTATGAACGAGAGGACTTACCGTAGTGTGCTTGGGTATCGTCTGGGTGTTTCGTTACTCACGGTATCTAGGCCCTGTCCTGCCTGCTCTTGGGTTTTTGCTGATGATGTTTTTGGGGACCACGCTGTTTCTTGTACTGGTACTGTGGGCGTTAAACATCGGCATAACATCGTCCGTGACACTCTTTTCGACATCTGTTATAGATCTGGTATTTCTGCGGGAAATGAGGTTGATATCGGTTTGGTTGACGGGCATGGTGGCTCTCTTCGTCCTGCGGATTTACAGCTTTATTCTTAGGACAGAGGGCGTGATGTGTGCGTTGACTTGACAAGGTCTTCTCCTTTGACTCAGACTGATATGATGGATTTTGTGCCTGGCTGGGTGATTGCTGCTGCTGCTCAGCGTAAGTGTGCTAAGTACGGGGATTTGTGCGCGACATCGTGTTATTGTTTCCTTCCCTTCTCTTTCTCATCACTTGGGGAGCTGGGTTCGGATGTTGTTGCCTTGTTCAAGCGGATCCAGAAATTCTCGGTATCTCTGGATGCGGGGGCTCAGGTAGCCGCTTACATTTTTACTAGACTTAGCTTCGCTGTTGCTAAGGGTGTGGGAGCCCAGATTGTCTCGCGGCTCCCCACCAATTTCATGTAAACTTTTATTTTTCTTTTAATGAAAGTTGCGCGCATCCTTTTATAAAAAAAAATAGTAATAATAATAATAATAATAATAATAATAATAGTACTAATAGTACTAATAATTATACTAATAATACTAATAATAATAATAATAATTATTATTATTATAGTAATAATAATAATGATAATGATAATAATAATAATAATAATTATTATTATTATTATTATTATAATAATAATAGTACTAATAATAATAATAATAATTGTTCCGGGTGTGATTCTGGAGTAGGATTTGTTACCACGTAAGCTTGGTGAATGATGTCTTTGCTCGTCTCTTCCTCTCGGTCTCTCCTGTAAAGATGAACAAACTGAGGGCTCGGCTTGGTACCGAGCGTACTCACTCCGACACTCAAGTCAGTAAACTTAAAGAGATTAAGTTGTGTGTTACTTGGCAAAGTATATTGTAGAGAGATAAGGGAGTTTATACCAGATTAATAGTGAGTTTATGGATGAATTGTGGATTATTTGATCGTTTTCTCAATGAGGATTGAGGAGTATTTATAGACTTTCACCTTTTGTCACGTAGTGGCCAAGTGGCAGAGCAGGTGCAAAGACTGTTCTACCCTTGGCCGCGGGACCCATGGCAGGCCGGCTGGCCTGGTTGACTCCATGCCGAGGGGACTGGATGTGAGTACGCGGATATGCCTCCCGGCTGGCTAGTTGCCTAGCCAAGACCCAAGTGACAGGCCGACAGGCTGCGTCGGTTAGGCTGTCTAATATGTTGACTTGCTGTGGATATCTTTGACCTTGCTCATTATGTTGACTTGGTCAGCGGGTGCAGAATATGCCCCATCAATTTGCCCCCAGCGTAGTCTATGCCGTGGTATGGACCTTCGATGAGTGTTGAGCGTATTCTGCGCAAGTTGAACTTCTTCCCCGGCTTCTTCTTCCTCGGCTTGGTTCTGTTCAGGCCGTACCATATCCCCCCTCCACATGGATGTGTGATGGACATCCTATGTGGAAAAGAAAGTGGCGCTGGCCGAGACCAAGGTTGAGAGTGCCGTTTGTACTTTTGATCGCCCCCGGCCGGTGCTGTCTTTGTTTTGTTGATTAGCTGGCCGTTAGCAAGTAATACCAAGGAGCGTGTTGAAGAAGATTTGTAACTGTATGTCGATTGACATTTCATGGCTGCATGCTTGACACGTGGCTTGGCATTGATTGGTCGATGTTTCCTGGGCTTTGCCCTGATTGGTCCGCTTCATGGGCTTTGCTCTATAAATAGAGCAGTGTGCCCCGTTTTTTGGCCATCAAACTTCATTTTCTCAAAAAACTTTCCTCTCTCTTAGTTTTTTCGAAGAAACTTCTCTCTAGTCTTCAAAGCGTCACTCGGCGTAGCACTTTTCCAAGGTAAACAAACAAATTTTTCCAACTTTTAATTGTTTAGTTTTTTTTGTCACTATGTCTTCTGCGGATGCTCGACCTAGTACCTCTGCGCCGGGGGGCGAACCGTCGCATCCTGATGAAGAGGAGGCACTGGTTGTCACCCCAATAGGGTTTGGGGGTCCCAAGTCGCGTTCTCCTGAAATTGATCCTCAATTTTTGGAGGGTTTTGATGATGACGATGATGAGGCGACCCCTTCTGTCGTAAAGAGGCCGCTTATTTCGTGGCACGGTGATGCCTGCTCGATCAGTCCTGATCGTGCCTGGACGAACAAGTTCGTTAGCTGCTCCGGTTCTGATCTTTTTGAAGACCATTACTCCTTCGGCAGGGGGTATAAAATTGTTATCCCTGAGGAGGGTCAGGCCGTCTATTGCCCTCCCGAGGGTTGTATCGGCGTGTACATCAGACACCTGGAGTATGGGCTCCGGTTTCCTCTTAATGAATACGTCGTGGCCATAATTAAAGCCATGAATGTCGCCGTGGCTCAACTGCATCCGTTGGCCATCAGGACGATTATTGGCTTTGTATGGTTATGTCTTTTTAAGGGGGAGGCCCCAACGGTGAACCTCTTCCGCCGGCTCCACCATCTTAAGCAGACTACCCTAGGCGGCCCGGGGTGGTACAACATACAGACCGAGCCAAGCTTCATCCTGTTTCCAAGCCGACGTCTTGCAAGGACCGAAAGGGGCGGTGGGTATATGTTGAGGTTCCGGAGGACTACTCGCTGCCCGGTCCTTTCGAGAGCGTCACGTCGGATTTGCGGTGTGAGAACCAAGGGGAGCATGACAAATATGTCTCCCGAAGTAAGCTTAAGATGGACGCCAGCAGGGTCTATCTTAATGAGGACGAGACGCGGGCAATGAGGCTGTTTGAGGGTGAGAAGGATGGCATGCCGAAGGGATGGATGCCTCCGACGCAGATCGTTCTTCAGGATGAGCTGCTTTGCCGCGTCGGCCTCATACCGGCCCTCGAACAGGGTGAGTGGGGTCGGTGTGAGGCCCACCCTTGATTTTTATGCTTCTGTGTTTGAACCTTGTTTTATTTCTTTTGCTTGACTCCTGCTTCGTTTCTTTTGCAGACCGATTTGGCCCAGAACTGCCTGTCTCCGTCCTCAAGAGGTTGGGACTTGACGAGAACGGGAGAGTTGTTGAGCTGCATCCCAAGGCCGCGCCACGTGATCGCAGACCGGCCCCTCACGAACTTATGGAGCAAAGCAGATTGAAGGCACCGGATGTGACGGCGGCTCAGCACAGATTGCGTAACGTGCGCGTCGGAAACCAAAGACAACGTCTCACGGTGGCAACGACGTCAACCCTCAATCGCAATCCCCGTTGTCCAAAAGGAGCGGTGGTCGTTGACGTTGAAGAGGAGGTCACCGTTGTGGAGAGTCCTCCTCCTTCAAATAAGAGAAAAGAGGCAATGCTCGCGCCGCCGCTGTTATTCGAGGCCGGAAAGAAAAGGGGGTCGGCCCTCCGTCTAAGAAGGCCAGGATCGGTACGTATCTAACCCAGGGCTCGGATTTAGCGGGCTCTTTAGGCATTCCTGATGACAGGCTCTACGATATGTCAATGAATGTTGACATGGATGCTTTGTCGAATTTTTATAGATCAACGCCGCCGCCGCCGGTCCCACCGAACGGCAATTGGAGAAGCGGCTTTGTGCAGACGGGCAATCAAAATGTCACCGCCGACTCCTCATCCCCGAAGGTTTCCCCGCTCGATTGTGGCGGACGGTGCAAGGTTGTCCAAGAGGTGGCGAAGTGGATGAATTAGCTTGGCGCTCACATTATGGAGCAAGAAAAGCTCATGGCCGAGGCAGCTCCTGCGCTCGAACGGCTTAGGCTTGAGCTTGCCGCTTCTAAGGAAGAGGCCGAGAAGGCAAAGAAGGACTTCGTCGCCACCATGGAGAACCTCCTCACTCGCCGAAAGCTTAAGGAGGAAGGCGAGAAACGGTCCTAGCCGAGAGAGCCAAGGTTGAGGTGTGTTGGCGACGACGCCGCTAAGCTGGGAGAGAGAGAAGCTTCGGGCGGTTACGATGCTATGGTTGAGCGAGAGGGAAAAATGGAAGTCCCCGCATCCGACCGAGGCGAAGGAGCACAGAACACAAAGGCCATCCTTGCTCAGAGGGAGAAGGACATTGAGATGCTCCAAACTGTCATCATCCCTGACATGTGTGCCCAGTACCGGGACCAGGCTGAAGATGCTACCAAGGATGTAATTAAAGAGCTCTTTCCGGAAGGCCCCTTCCCGTGGAAATATTTTGACCGACTTCTTGATGAGAAGGCGGCTGCTTCGGAGGCAAAGGCGGCGGAGAAGGCGGCTGCTGCGAAGGCCGCTGAGGAGGCTGAGGCCAAGGCGGCCCATGCTGAAAAGGTGAAGGCGGCCAGGGAGGAAGCTGAGAGGGCAAAGGCACGTGAAGCGCCAAGTCGGCTTCGGGTCGCCCATCGATGGTGATGTTTATCACTGTAGGTGGTGAGCGAACTAAGCATAGGGAGACGGGCGGTCGTCACAAGATTCACCCGGCCCTTCGTACGCCTTCACTGTTCGGGGCCAACTATTGAGCCTTTCCTCCCTGCCATCCTTTTGGCGCTTCAAGTCTTATGTCTGTAACCTTTTGTTGTACTTTTTGTTTTTGTTAAACTTTTGGTAGGTTGTGTTTAGGCTATCCCTATGGGGACGGCCGTCGACTTTGTTTTGCCTCATCCTGTAAACATTTTTAATAAAGTTTGTTTATTTTGCCTCCATTAAGTTGTCTTCTTACGTTTCAACATATTGAGTGCTTTTTCGTTTTTACTTCCGGCTTGGCCGAGGCAGCTAGAAGGCGCATCTCAATTGTACTTAAACTTTTAAACATGTTGGCATGTCGGTCGCTTCCTCCAACACCCCCGGTCTTAGCCGAGGCGGTCAGATTTGCACTTCCCAACCACCGTTGTGAACATGTTAGCGTATCGGTCGTTGTGTCCCCGTCGCCCCCGGCTTTGGCCGAGGTAAAACGAGGTTATGGCTCGACAGCGTTCAGATCAGTAGACATATTGATCGCTTCCTCTGCCGGGCCTTCGGTTGGCCGAGGCGGCTAGATTTGCGTCTCAACTGTACTTATACATTCCTATTAGCGTATCGGTCGTTGTGTCCCCGTCACTCCCGGTTTTGGCCGAGGCAATCGAGGTTACGGCTTCGACAGCGTTCGTATTTGTAGACATATTGATCGCTTCCTCTACCGGGCCTTCGGTTGGCCGAGGTGGCTAGAATTGCATCTCAACTGTACTTATACGTTCCTAAGCATGTTGGTCGCTTTCGCGAGTATCAACTGCATTTGGCGTGACTGCCCGGCTTTGGCCGTGGCGTCTATTCTGGCATGACTATGGAGGGGACAAGTATTTTGATGGAAAACTTGGATTATTCTTCATAAGGTGTAATCATGCGTTGGGGTGTCCACAACGGTCTCGGACACCTCAGCCGTTATACAAAATATTTCCTTAAGTTGTCCGTGTTCCAGTGGCTCATCAAAGGAACACCCTCCATGTCCGTCAGCCGGTATGTCCCTGGCCTCATTTCTTCAACCACCTTGTAGGGTCCTTCCCAGTTGGCCGTCATTTT
The DNA here is from genome assembly GCF_048544455.1 of Silene latifolia. Taxonomy (NCBI): domain Eukaryota; kingdom Viridiplantae; phylum Streptophyta; class Magnoliopsida; order Caryophyllales; family Caryophyllaceae; genus Silene; species Silene latifolia. The sequence continues at coordinate 460,347,170 of NC_133538.1, read as the reverse complement.
TCCATGGACGTTTCCTTTGTTTGTGGCGGCCGACTTTCTTAGGACTAGATCTCCTACTCTTAAGTCCCTTTTGTGGACCCTACGGTTGTATGCTCTTCTCATCCGGTTTTGATACACTGCCAAGTTGAGCCGTGCCGTGTCTCGACTTTCTTCGACCAGGTCTAGGGAGGCTCTCAGGCCTTCCTCATTTTCAACTGGGTCAAAGTTTTGCGTTCTGAATGTCGGCACCGCTGCTTCAATTGGCAGGACGGCCTCAGACCCATAGACGAGGTGGAATGGATTGTACCCCGTTGCTTCTTTCTCCGGGGTTCGAAGTGACCACAGGACGCCGGGTAGTTCATCAGCCCATCTTCCCTTTAGATCTTCGACCTTCTTTTTCAGCCCGTTCAGGATTGTTTTATTAGCCGCTTCCGCCTGCCCGTTGCTCTGAGGGTGGCAGACGGAGGAGTATGCAAATATGATTCCGAGCTCCTCCAACCAATTAATCACCATGTCGCTCCAAAACTCTCGGCCGTGGTCAAATACCATGACTTGGGGTAGCCCAAAACGAGTTATGACGTTCTCCCAAATCACGTTTCTTACGGCCGTCGTGGTCTTGGCAGGTACCGCGACAGCCTCGACCCATTTGGTGAAGTAATCAACGGCGACAATTGGGTCCTTTCTTCCTCCGGAGGCCGTCGAAAATGGCCCTAGTAAATCCATCCCCCACTGTGCAAATGGAAGGGGACTAAGCACCGGTTGCAGGTCTCGGGAAGGAGCATGTATTACCGGAGAATGCATCTGACAATTCTTGCACTTCTTAGTCTTTGCTCTGGAATCCTCAAGCATGGTGGGCCAGAAGTAGCCGGCTCGGAGAGCTTTGTGGGCTAGCGTTCTTGCCCCCATGTGATGTCCACAAATGCCTTCGTGAATCTCTGTCAGTATTAGCTCCGCGTCGGCTGGGCCGACACATTTCAAGAGTGGCCTTATTACAGACCTTCTGTATTACTCTCCTTCAAACACTGAGTATCTTGCGGCGATCCTTATTATCTTCTGCGAGAGACTGCGGTCCTCCGGCAACTCATTTGTCAGTTTGTATTTCATTATCGGAGTCATCCACGTCGTCTCGGCTTCGATGTCGCCCACCATGCCAACGGTCTCAGTGATGCTTTTAGCATTCCTGATATCCACCAGCACGGTTCGACTGACATTCTTGATGCTTGAACTGGCAAGTTTTGAGAGAGCGTCGGCTCGGTTGTTCTCAGACCTGGGGACACATTGTATTTGGAAAGATTTCAATTTTGCAGTGTCAGCTTTGACCCTTTCCAGGTATCTCACCATCCCGTCGTCTCGAGCCTCATACTCTCCTCTGATTTGATTGGTTAATAGGAGTGAATCTGTCTTCAACACAATATGCTCCGCCCCGGCAGCTCTAGCTAACTCGACTCCGGTTATCACCGCCTCATATTCGGATTCGTTATTTGAGGCCGAGAAGGTAAACTTCAAGGCGTACTCAAACTCGTCCCCGTTAGGGCTGATGATAAGGATGCCGGCTCCTGAGCTGTTTGCCGTGGAGGACCCGTCGGTGTATACTTCCCACACACCGGGATGTGATTCTTCTTGGTATGTGCACTCGGCTAGGAAGTCTGCAAGTGCTTGCCCCTTTATCGAAGGCCTTGGTTTGTACTGAATGCCGAAGCCGGATAGCTCCACTGCCCATTTGATAAGTCTGCCTGATTTTTCAAATTTTTCTAAGGCTTTCTCCAATGGCTGGTCGGTTAAGACCGTCACGGGATGTGCGTCGAAGTAGGGTTTTAACTTCCTTGCGGCAATGACGACGGCGAAGGCCGCTTTTTCAATCAGTGGGTAATTTCTTTCGGCGGGCAGCAGTGTATGGCTGATAACGTAGATTGGGTGTTGCTGCTTGTTTTCTTCTCTGACGATTACGGCACTGACAGTGGCCGAGGTAACAGCTAAGTATAGATATAGCGTCTCCCCCAGCGTCGGCCTGGACAGGGTCAGGAGAGTTAGTAGGTGGGCTTTCAGTTGTTTGAAAGCCACACTCTGTTCCTCCCCCCAGCAAAAGTCTTTATTCCCTTTTAGCACCGTAAAGAACAGAGTGCTCTTGTCGGCCGACCGAGAGATGAAGCGGGCAAGAGCCGCCATTCTCCCGGTCAGCGTCATAACCTCTTTTCGATTCCTCGGCTCCGGTAGGTCCAGTATTGCTTGGACTTTCTCTGGATTGGCATCAATTCCCCTGGCACTGACAAGCACGGCGAGGAACTTGCCGGCCCGGACACCGAAGTTTCATTTCATTGGGTTGAGCTTCATCTTATATTTCCTTAGTGAACAAAATGTCTCGCTCAAGTCGGCCAAGTGCTCGCTGTCAGACTTGCTTTTTACAATAGCATCGTCGACGTAAGCCTCGATGTTTCGCCCTTTTTTATCTCGAAACACTTTGTCCACTAGCCTAGTATAAGTTGCGCCAACGTTTTTCAAACCGAACGACATCATTTTATACATGTATGTGCCGTGTATGGTGATGAATGCGCACTTAGGCATGTCTTCATCAGCCATGAATACCTGATGGTACCCTGAGAAGGCGTCGAGCAGGCTCAGCATAGTGTAGCCTGCCGTTGCGTCAATTAAACTATCTATTCGAGGCAAGGGATAACAATCTTTAGGGCATGCTTTATTAAGATTGGTAAAATCAACACACATCCTCCACGCCCCTGATGACTTCTTTACCATTACAACATTTTCTAGCCACTCAGGGTAAGTACAAGGCATGATAAAGCCTGCCTCTAATAGTTTATCAACCTCGGCCTTGATGGCCTCTTCTTTCTCGGCCGAGGAGTTCCTCATATTCTTCTTGACTGGGCGAGCGGTGGAGAGTACGTTCAGCTTGTGAACGATCACCTCCCGGCTCACGCCTGGCATCTCGGCTGCTGAGTATGCGAAGACATCTTTGTTCTTCCTCAGCAGGTCTAGGAGATCGGCTCTGAATTTTGGCTCCAGGCCGACACCGATAGTTACGGTGCGCCCTGGGTCAATTTCCACTTCCTCGGTCTCGGCTCCTTCGACCATGCCGACGTTGGTGTGCATTGGATCACCCTCCTGCTGTAAGGATGGGCTCTTCCCCTTCTCTGATTTCTTCGCCACTTTGGGGGATTGCATGTTGCACCCTCTGGCAGATACTTGGATATTGACAATTTCGTCTCTCTCGTCCTTTGAGACGAGCTTTTGTGCTTCCCCCCGGTCCGAGACGTACATCAATGTCAGGCCCGGATGGAAATCACAGCATCGACCTCGCTCAAAGTGACCCGGCCTATGAGGACATTGTAGGCGGACGAACCATCAATAACCTTGAACTCTGACCAAACATTTTTGGCCGCGTCTGCTTGGCCGAACATCACCGGCAGTCTCGATTGACCCGGGGGTACCAGGCCGGCCCGGAGAGAAGTCAGATGCGGGTTGGTGCGGGGGTCGAGGTCTTCAATCTTCATACCGAGATTGAGAAAGCACTCCCTGAACATGATGTTCGTGTAGGCGCCTGTGTCAATCAGGCACCTCTTCACCAAGTGGTTGGCTATGTCTAGGTGGACTACGAGCGGGTCGCTGTGCGAGGCGATGACTCCTTCGTAGTCCTTCTTTCCGATGGTTATATCGGGGACGGTGGAAACGGGGGTCGCTGTTTTGGGCACAAAGTTGATGGCTTGGTATAGCTCATTCAGGTGCCGTTTGTGCCCATTAGCTGACCCACCGTTCTCGTTTCCTCCGATGACAACCTGGATCACTCCCATGCGCCTGAATACCGATTTTCTATTCGCCCGTCGGAGCTTGTTTCCGGCCTCCGCCTACATACTTGCCGAGGGCCCCTTTTCGGATCGCTCTTCGATGGCGTTCCTCGATGCTTTAATGGTTGTCGGTCTTATGGCCGGGTTGGCCGTGGTAGTCACAGAATCGCTAAGGTCGCTGTCCCCCTCGCCTTGGGGGCCTTGCCCATTTCTCGCCCTTCGTTCTTGCTTAGGGAAAAGACCTCGGCCGGTGATTTGACCAGGGGGGTGAGACCGCTGTACCGCTTCGGGGTGTATGGTCCCGAACTCCCCCCGGCGCCCGCCGAGTTCTGTTTCCCGTTAAATCTCTCAGGCCGTGACCTATTCATGTCACGGCATCCTTCGTCTACATTGTCCCGGCGGCTCCTCCTCTCTGGGTGCCCAGCTTCACTGTGGCCTACCCAGGTCTTGTGATAGTCCTCCACCTTTATGGCTCGGTCGGCCATCTTTCTGGCGGAGTCTAGGTTGAGGTCCTCACACTTGATGAGCTCATTTTTGAACTCGCCTTTCGGCAGGCCTTTCATCAGTGCGAAGGCTGCCAGTTCGGTGTTCAGCTCACGAATCTGCTTAACCTTAGCGTCGAATCTCTTGACGTAGCTCCGGAGGGACTCGTCCTCCCCCTGTCGGATAGTCAGGAGATCTGATGTCTCCACGGCCCTTCGCTTGTTGCAAGCGTAATGGGCTATGAAATTGTCCCTTAGGTCGGCATAACCGTACATCGAGCCATGAGGTAGTCCCTTGTACCAACTCTGAGACATGCCAGGAGGGTCGTTGGGAAGACTCGGCACCACACCTCATCAGGCTGCTTCCTTACCGACATGTATGACTCGAAAGCCTCGGCGTGGTCGGTTGGGTCACTATCCCCTTTGTATGATAAGGGCGGAAACTTCAGTTTGGTCGGCACCGGGACTTCGAGGACAAAGGCATTGAGGGGCTGTCTGACCACGTGCCGAATGACACGCGGCGATCGGCTCCTCGCAATCCTAGTCCGGCTTCTCTCCCCGTGGCGGGAAGGGCTTCTTGTTGTCCGACTTTGGAGAGTCGGACTTCTTTCTTCATTTCTTCGGGGTGGCCTCGTTGTTGCCGTGGCGACGCTGTCCTTCCGCGAGTGGGGGAAGGACTTTGGTCTGCCACTGGCACCACGGGCACCGCCGGCGTCCTTGCATGCCCAGCTCCTTGTAATACTCCGGTCAAGTTGTTCGGAGTCACTTTTTGGGCCCTGGTCACCAGTGGAGGTGCTGCCGCCCCTGTCGCCATGACAGGAGTAACCGGCGTACCACCCATCAGGTCTAGGAATAGCTTCAGTTTGGCTGCATCGACCACATGTCCCATGACAGTGACTTGGCCGGTCGGCAGCGGTGTTTCTGGCTCTCTTGGCATCCCGTACTTCACCGGCTCAATCACTCGGCCGGTGGGGGACTGCCCGATCTCAGAATTAGGGAATGTCTCATCCTGGAAGAATTCAGTTTCTACACTCACAAGTTCTGGCTGTTTTGACATCTTCTTAGCTCTTTGAAAGGGTTTTTTTTTTTTTTTTGTGTAAGGTAGGTGATTAACTTTTAGTATCTAATTCCCCACATACGGCGCCAATTATTCCGGGTGTGATTCCGGAGAAGGATTTGTTACCACTTAAGCTTGGTGAATGATGTCTTTGCTCGTCTCTTCCTTTCGGTCTCTCCTTTAAAGATGAACAAACTGAGGGCTCGGCTTGGTACCGAGCGTACTCACTCCGACTCTCAAGTCAGTAAACTTAAAGAGATTAAGTTGTGTGTTACTTGGCAAAGTATATTGTAGAGAGATAAGGGAGTTTATACTAGATTAATAGTGAGTTTATGGATGAATTGTGGATTATTCGATCGTTTTCTCAATGAGGATTGATGAGTATTTATAGACTTTCACCTTTTGTCACGTAGTGGCCAAGTGGCCAAGTGGCAGAGCAGGTGGAAAGACTGTTCTACCCTCGGCCGCGGGACCCATGGCAGGCCGGCTGACCTGGTTGACTCCATGCCGAGGGGACTGGATGTGAGTACGCGGATATGCCGCCCGGCTGGCTAGTTGCCTAGCCGAGACCCAAGTGACAGGCCGACAGGCTGCGTCGGTTAGGCTGTCTAATATGTTGACTTGCTGTGGATATCTTTGACCTTGCTCAATATGTTGACTCGGTCAGCGGGTGCAGAATATGCCCCATCAATAATATTAATAATAATAATAATTATTAGTATTACTATTACTATTATTATTATTATTATTATTATTATTATTATTATTATTATTTTTATTATTATAAGGATGCGCGCATCTTTCATTAAATGAAAAACAAAAGTTTACATGAAATTGGTGGGGAGCCGAGAAACAAGCTGGGCTCCCTCACCCTTAGCAACAGCAAAGCTAAGTCTAGTAAAAATGTAAGCGGCCACCCGAGCCCCCGCATCCTGAGATACCGAGAATTTCTGGATCCGCTTGAGTAAGGCAACAACATCCGAACCCAACTCCCCAAGTGATGAGAAAGAGAATGGAAGGAAACCATAACCCGCTGCCGCGCACAAATCCCCATACTTAGCACACTTACGCTGAGCAGCATCAGCAACAACCCGGCCAGGCACAAAATTCATCATCCCAGTCTGAGTCAAAGGAGAAGACCCGGTCAAGTCAACGCACACATCACGCCCCCTGTCCCAAGAATAAAGCAACAAATCCGCAGGACGAAGAAAACCCCCATGCCCGTCAACCAAACCAACATCAACCTCCTTTCCCGCAGAAATACCAGATTTATTGCAGATGTCGAAAAGAGTGTCACGGACGAGGTTATGCCGATGTTTAACGCCCACAGTACCTGATGTGAACATTATTTGCGCACATTTAGTCCCCTAATTGAGCCTATTTTGCATACTATTATAACATTTTATGGGCATTTTATCCGTCAAAACCTTCTTATTTGCTTTTCTATTGCATTTCATATGTTTTGTAGAAAAGGAGAGAATAAGGCGGAAATTCCCGTCTTTCGTGCATATTTGGAAGCTTATTGATGATATTAGATGGACTAGTATGAAGAGGAGGCAAGAATGATGGCCAAGTATGTAGGAATAAAGAGTATATAGAAAGGTCATAAGCTTTAAAGCAAGGAGGAAAAGCAAGGAAGCCATTCATGAAGAAAATTACTCGGAACGCAAATCAAGGGCTGCTCCTTTGGCTCTGAAAGTATGCTAGTTGGAACGGCGTCGAAAAAACAAGTGATCTAGGCTTTTGAATCACTCCAATAGGAGTCCGGATGAGAAAATGACGTCCGTTTTACAATCCGAGGTCAAACAAAGAAGCTGTTCGGGAATCCGCGCGTCCCGAGAAGAAGACGCCCGTCTTCCCCAAGACGCCCGTCTTCCCCACAAGACGCCCGTCTTCTGGCTGGGAAAAACAAGAAAATTCACTGGAGGAGAATCCGCCCGTCTTCTCCCAAATCCGCCCGGATTGCATCTTTAGAATCCGCCCGTCTTCTCCCAAATCCGCCCGGATTGTATCTTCAGAATCCGCCCGTCCCGACTCCAATACCCACGGATTCCTGCATAGCACAAATTCATCTTCTCCAAGCTACAAAGAAAGAAGCCCTTCCTCCGAAAAATACCGGCTCCTCCCTGCTCTAAACTCAAAAGTGTAATTACTAAATTAGCCTTAGTTAACCCTAAATGCATCCACCTAATTTCCACTATAAATACCCCACTTGTAAATAATCAAAGGGCATCTCTTTAACATCTTTTTAGCTAGAAAAATCCTCTCTTAGATTAGATTAGGAGTAGATTAGAATAGATTACTCTTTAATCTTTCCACAAATCTCACATTAATCTCTCCTTAATTATTGTTCAAGTTTATTATTCAAGTTTGTTACTTTTGGGTAATTGAAGATTATTGGGTTATTATTGGGAGATTGACAATCTTCCATCAATCATCAAGTTCTTCTATTATTCTTTGCATTATTATTTGGATCACCTCAAGTTTGGTATAATCCCTTTACTCTTTAATCTTTATTGTTCATTTCTTCATTCTATTATCATGTTTATACTTGTTGTGATGATTGACACCATTAATGACATGTTTCCCATGATGATGAGTGAGTAGTTACTTAGCTAGGATTAGTGGGTAATTAAGGGAAGTCAATATGGGATTGATTCATGCTTAATCTAATATGTTTTCATGATTAAATTGCTTGCTTGTTGTGATGTCAACTTTATGCACATGTTATGTTTGATGAAATGCCAAGCCTATGAATCCTTGCATTTACAACCATCTATTATCTACTCAACTTGACTTGTAAGATATAAAACAACTCGAGTCTTGTTAGAACATGCATAGAAGTTGAATAGGAGGAAAGTAAGTCGACTTGTAGGTGTTGTACAATCTAATCGATCGGCCCGGACCCAACCCTTCCTATGAACCGTAAGATATAAACCAACTCGGTTCCTCCACAACATTAATTGCTTGCAACTTTGTAAACATGTTTGTATGATCAACACCATGAATCCCCTATGACCCCATGATATCCTAGCACTTTTAATCATTTGTTTACATCTTTCCTTTTATTGCTTGTTTTACTTTATTGCTTTTATTAGTCTAGAACACAACTACAAACCCAAACAAATCGTGACACTAGCATAAATTGAGATAGATAGACTTAGAACCCAAAGCATACCGTCCCATGGATCGACCTCGACTTACCACTAACTAGTAGTTTGTTGAGTATTATAAATGTGTTTGATTGGATGTGACCCGACGACATCACACTCCACATCAAAATGGCGCAGTTGCCGGGGATGGTGCTATGTGATTAAGTTCTTACTTGTTTGTCTATTTTGATTTTGCTTTCACCTTGAGGAACTTGTTCCTCAAGGATTGTTCTTACCGTTTTTGTGTAGTTTCCATGCTTGTAGTTGTTTCTTTATCTTGGCTATAATGATGACCCAAGATTTGACATATGGAGTATGTGGTGGATCTTTTGAGTATGACTATGGGTATGGGGAGTTTGAGGAGCAAGTCAACACAAACCTACCTTATTATTCATACAATGGAAATCCTAACTACTACCCCAATTTTTCCCACCAAAATCACCACACCCAATATCAACAACAACCATCCACCCAAAACTCACTTTACAAACAATTCCAAATGCCACAATATGAGCACTTTCACACCCACCCACAACAAAATGATGAGCCCAACTTTGACATTCCAGACATGGTTCTCCAAATGATGGGAGACCAAGAAAACTTCTTCAAACAAGTGCTAGAGGAGAGCCAAAATAGAAACAATGTTCTCCAAAGCATTGTTACCTATGGTGAGGAGTTGGCAATTCGAATTGCCCAAATGGAGGAAACCCAAGAAACCACCCAACCAAACACTCCCCACCAATCCTTGAGCATTGAACATGAATGTGAATTTGAGGCAATGACCTTTGATGAAGAAGATGTGAAGTGGGAAGAGCCAATCTTCTTGAGCTCTTGTGAGTATGAAAGTGTGGTATTTGATGATGAAGACATGAGGTTGAGCAAACCAAATACTCTTAGCCTTTGTGAGTATGAGGGTGTGTCATTTGAAGTAGATGTTGAGGTGTTGGAGAATGAGTTGGTGAAGAAGAGTGAAGCCCCTATTTATGATTCATATGGAGAAAGCGATGATGATGCATCTATGGAAGAAGATGATGAGGGAAATATGGACTCAAATGATGAAGGGAGTTATGGGATTAGCTTTCTTGAGGAACCCATCCTTGAGAAGTTTGAAGATTGCTTCGATGAAGAGGAGGAACGCCTTCATGAGAACCTTTTTGCACCCACTATGGAGCCCATGATAGTTGGAGATGACATTATGGACCTTCTCACGAAAGTCAAATCATCATACAAGAATTACTTAGTGGGGAAGCTCAAAGAAAAGGTTAAGAAGGAGTCTATATGTGGAAATTTGGCATCCACTATCCCAAATCCTAAGACATCCCATCATCAATGCCATGAAAGTTGGCCTTCTATCCTTGGAGAATTGACTAGTCCAAGCATTCGCATCTTCAACTTTGGAAGAAATAGGAGCAACCGGAAAAGCCCCCATGACAAGAATCTCAAGTTTGCTAGTTTTAAGAGCCGGGAAGGCCACCATCACAAAGCAAAAGAGAAGGGCAAGGAGTTCAAAGGGAGGTCCCTCATGGATTGGCCCTACTCTATTTGGCAATGGTTCAAGACTTATTCATGCTTACTTGAGGACCATTCACAAACCTTTGATCAACTATTGAGAGAATTGAGCTCCATGGATAATGGAATATGAATGAGTTTGGTGGAGTTCTCCCTCAAACCACCATTTGTAAGATACCCTTTCCTTTCACTTTGCATTACATTTCCACTTGCATTTAGTTATATACATATACATTTAGCTTGAATTTGTATTATATTTCATATTGCATTTACATTAGTTAGTTCATAGTATAGTTGCATTGTAATATAATTCATATAGATAATTGCATGTAGACTAGAATTCATGCATAGTCACTAATGACCAATCCTATTCTTTTCTACACTAGAAATAGTGTTTAAATCGGTTTGGGGAGGTTTGATCATAGGTGACTTAAGCATTTATCATGCATCATATAATATAGTTTAGATTGCATTCATTTGTTATATATGTCATATAGAATTGCATTTAGTTAGAGCATGCATTCATTCATATCATATCATTGCATTTGTACTTCAATTTCCATAAAATCAAAAATCCAAAAACATGTATTTCCTTTTTATTCCTACTCCTACATGTACATTGAGGACAATGTCCAAAATAAAGTGGGGGATGGGAATTTATATTCCAAAAATGCATAAAAATTTAAAAATTTCGAAAAATCACAAAAATATGTCTTTTAATTTCATAAAAACAAAAAACCATAAAAATTTGAAAATTGAAAGATTCAAAAACATGTTCATTTCCTTTGTAGTGTAGCCTTGTATATATTGTTTTGTATATATTGTCTTTGTTCTATCCTTGTTCACATTGATCGACTACGCCACATCCGAGACATGAGGTTATTGAAGACCGCATAGTATGATCTTTCCAATCTCCTTTTTCCTCTTTATGTTAATGACTATGTGGCTTTATTTTGATTGATGCGGTAAAACAACGTGAGCTTAGGACTTGCATTTAGTTTATATGTCATATTAGTTGGTAGAATCATATGCATTAGGATGTTTATATGCTAGTTGCATCATGGCATGTAGTTGCATGTTAGAAAAATTCTCGCTAAAAACCGTCTACTTGGGAAGCTTGACAAGTGTATATAGGCCCTAGTAGATGCTTTTTCTTCTTAAGACTTTGCTTGTTAGAATACTTGTAAAACACCCTAGGATGTGTCATGCTAGTATCCTTTGACCCATGGATTAAGGCCTAGTCAAGAGTACCTTGTGGTGTGATAACTCCTTGGCTACCGTTTATTCCAAGGTGACCCTTGAAACCATGCATCCATCATTCATCCATGTTCTACCATACATTTTGTCATCAAAAAGGGAATGGGCTCAAAAAAAGAAATCAATTTGAGTTCAATGAAATGAAAAATGAAAGAAAGTTTGAAAAATGCATCAAAAGAAAAGAGGAGCAAAAATAGACTCCTAAAGCTTCAAAAATAAGGCACCCTCACTACATATGGGGTGACTTTGAAAATGTTCAAAAGAAATGCAAAGAAAGTTGTGAAGTGTTGAAATGCCAAAAATCAAAAGAAATGGCAAAAGAAAGTGTTCTCAAATGTTATATGCCACAAGAAATTAGGGGGAAAAACAACAATGAAAGCAAACTCCCAAAATGAAACTCAAATACTATCGATCCCTTTTCCATCTTATACATTTTTGTGCATGGTAGAGAGGGGACGACCCTTCTTCATGTCTAGGCAAGAGGGGGAATTCCGCGATCCTCCAGTGTTTCTAACACCATAGGGAGTCTACTCTTGACAAAAGCATTTAACGATTGAGGACAAAAGTACCCTAGCTTGACACATTTTGGAGGTGATTTATTGGTATCCTTCTAGGCTTAGTAGTTTGAACAAATTGAATCTATGAAGGATTGTGTACCCTTGAATTGTTTCCCTTGTAGATAATTTCCGCCACTTAGATGAGGAAAGTGGCTATTCTTTTGTAGATGCATCCATTACTTGATTTTGTGTGCTTAATGTTTGGATGTGTCGCCATTTTGGCAAGACCCACCTTGCCTTGCAAGAAGGCATCCTACCTCATGGTTGTCTTGTTGTGAGTTGAAGGGGCGGAGTGAGACCCGCTAATTGTCTCATATCGGTTATATTATTAGGATAGTTTAAATAAAGGTCTAGTTTTTGTCACCTCTTTACTCGGGACGAGTAAAGGTTCGGTTTGGGGATATTTGATGTGAACATTATTTGCGCACATTTAGTCCCCTAATTGAGCCTATTTTGCATACTATTATAACATTTTATGGCCATTTTATCCGTCAAAACCTTCCTATTTGCTTTTCTATCGCATTTCATATGTTTTGTAGAAAAGGAGAGAATAAGGCGGAAATTCCCGTCTTTCGTGCATATTTGGAAGCTTATTGATGATATTAGATGGACTAGTATGAAGAGGAGGCAATAATGATGGCCAAGTATGTAGGAATAAAGAGTATATAGAAAGGTCATAAGCTTTAAAGCAAGGAGGAAAAGCAAGGAAGCCATTCATGAAGAAAATTACTCGGAACGCAAATCAAGGGCTGCTCCTTTGGCTCTGAAAGTATGCTAGTTGGAACGGCGTCGAAAAAACAAGTGATCTAGGCTTTTGAATCACTCCAATAGGAGTCCAGATGAGAAAATGACGTCCGTTTTACAATCCGAGGTCAAACAAAGAAGCTGTTCGGGAATCCGCGCGTCCCGAGAAGAAGACGCCCGTCTTCCCCACAAGACGCCCGTCTTCTGGCTGGGAAAAACAAGAAAATTCACTGGAGGAGAATCCGCCCGTCTTCTCCCAAATCCGTCCGGATTGCATCTTTAGAATCCGCCCGTCTTCTCCCAAATCCGCCCGGATTGTATCTTCAGAATCCGCCCGTCCCGACTCCAATACGCACGGATTCCCGCACAAAGACAATTTCGTCTTCTCCAAGCTACAAAGAAAGAAGCCCTTCCTCCGAAAAATACCGGCTCCTCCCTGCTCTAAACTCAAAAGTGTAATTACTAAATTAGCCTTAGTTAACCCTAAATGCATCCACCTAATTTCCACTATAAATACCCCACTTGTAAATAATCAAAGGGCATCTCTTTAACATCTTTTTAGCTAGAAAAATCCTCTCTTAGATTAGATTAGGAGTAGATTAGAATAGATTACTCTTTAATCTTTCCACAAATCTCACATTAATCTCTCCTTAATTATTGTTCAAGTTTATTATTCAAGTTTGTTACTTTTGGGTAATTGAAGATTATTGGGTTATTATTGGGAGATTGACAATCTTCCATCAATCATCAAGTTCTTCTATTATTCTTTGCATTATTATTTGGATCACCTCAAGTTTGGTATAATCCCTTTACTCTTTAATCTTTATTGTTCATTTCTTCATTCTATTATCATGTTTATATTTGTTGTGATGATTGACACCATTAATGACATGTTTCCCATGATGATGAGTGAGTAGTTACTTAGCTAGGATTAGTGGGTAATTAAGGGAAGTCAATATGGGATTGATTCATGCTTAATCTAATATGTTTTCATGATTAAATTGCTTGCTTGTTGTGATGTCAACTTTATGCACATGTTATGTTTGATGAAATGCCAAGCCTATGAATCCTTGCATTTACAACCATCTATTATCTACTCAGCTTGACTTGTAAGATATAAACCAACTCGAGTCTTGTTAGACCATGCATAGAAGTTGAATAGGAGGAAAGTAAGTCGACTTGTAGGTGTTGTACAATCTAATCGATTCGGCTCCGGGACCCAACCCTTCCTATGAACCGTAAGATATAAACCAACTCGGTTCCTCCACAACATTAATTGCTTGCAACTTTGTAAACATGTTTGTATGATCAACACCATGAATCCCCTATGACCCCATGATATCCTAGCACTTTTAATCATTTGTTTACATCTTTCCTTTTATTGCTTGTTTTACTTTATTGCTTTTATTAGTCTAGAACACAACTACAAACCCAAACAAATCGTGACACTAGCATAAATTGAGATAGATAGACTTAGAACCCAAAGCACACCGTCCCATGGATCGACCCCGACTTACCACTAACTAGTAGTTTGTTGAGTATTATAAATGTGTTTGATTGGATGTGACCCGACGATATCACACTCCACATCAGTACCAGTACAAGAAACAGTGTGGTCCCCAAAAACATCATCAGCAAAATCCCGAGAGCAAGCTGGACAGGGCCTAGAGACCGTGAATAACGGAACACCTAGACGATACCCAAGCACACTACGGTACGTCCTCCCGTTCATAGTCTGACCCAACCCCGAGATAGGTACCGCACGCAACCAATCAGAGGAGTGGGAACCCTGCTGAAACTGCCACAAAGCAAGCTGGCGAGGTGTCAAAAAGAAAATGACTCGAGGCAAGAAAGAACCGTCGCGAAATAAATGTCTGCCAATTTCTTCATAAGTTTGGGGGTAGCAATTTCACTAGGGTTACCTAAGATACCAGAGCCTGTAATCGCAATAAAACCTTGCGCGGCATCATCAAAAGCAGGGCCAGCAGCTACAATACCAGAGGGTCCGAGGAGCTTAGCCTGCAAATCAGCAGACTGCAAATGGGACGCAATAAAAGCATAATGTAAAACATCCCCCGCCGCATAGACACCAAGACCACCAAGATGAAAAGGGAAAGTAGCAGGGCGCCACTGCCAATCCCCAAAACCCGGGCCAGACGCGGTGACGGTACGTTCCAAGCTGGAACGAAGAGCAGCATCAAAAGGAAGATGGAAGGACCCAAAAACACTAGGGGAGCAAGTACGAAGGGAGAAATAGAGCTTAGAATTACCACTACAAGCTCGAAGTAGAAGCAACTCACATTGCGGGTCCTCAATCCTCGCAACCAAGTCCATTAGCTCAATGGTCTTAGTTACTCTCCTCGCCACAATCTCACTGCCAAAACCAGGGCAAGTACTGACAGGTCCACCCAAAACTGTAACACCCCTCGCGGGCCGAGCAATAGAGGGGGAAAACCCCAGGGAGCCGACTCTGAGGATCCTCAACAGGCCAAAAAACCTCCGTCTTGGGGACATTAAGGTGTAGTCCAAAACGGGGGTCATCCGCCATAATCAAATCCAAGACCTTCCCCACCTCCAAAGTATCCCCCACAATGGTGCCATCATCCAAGTACCATGCCTGCATAGTGAGATCAAAAGTGTCCCGGATTTTGCATACTAAGGGATGCAAAACCAAAGCGAAAAGCAAAGGACCCAAAGGATCACCCTGCTAGACTCCCTGACAAGACCACAAGCAATTCTCCCCATAAAAAAGACGGGCAGGGCTGGAATAACAAAACTCCACCCAACGGGAGAGAACCGGGCAACGTCGGCGGACTTCCAGAAGCATGGTCGTACGATCAACAAGGTTGAAAGCATTCTGGAAATCAACCAGTAACATGGAAAGTCCCACCTCAGCACCCCGAGCCTCAATGAGCCGGTTCAAGGCATGTAAGATAGCCTCTCCTCCACCGGACACACCCACCCCAAACTGTAAACCAGCAAAATAAGACGACAAATAAGGACCCACCATAAAAGCACCAACCTTAGAGACATGCCGTCTCCAGACTAAAACGACTTTTGCGGGTCTCTTCACCGGAGCGACGTCTGGCGGGTCTGTGGGAAAGGCCGTTCCGGCAAAGACACGCCCTACAGACCCATTTTCCAATGCTTCTAATCAGGGTATGCCTCTTTCTTATGTTCAACCTAAAAAGGATGTTGAAATTGAAATCGAAGAGACTGATGTTATGGAGGAAGTTGAATACTGGCGAAACACTCTTGTTGGCACTGTCGGGGGCGCCAAACCACCTTGGATCATATGCAATCCTTGGTGGCTAAATCCTGGAATCACGTGGTGACGCCAGAGGTTCTATACTTTGCTAAGGGTTGGTTCTATTTTAGGTTTGATTCAGCGGAGGATTGTGAAAAAATAATAAACGATTCATGGAACATGAACGGGTTCCCGCTTGTTCTGAAGCATTGGAGCACTACAATAGTTGAGGAGCTTCACACTGCTCCTCTTATTCCAGTCTGGGTTAAGTTTCCTCACTTGGATCCTTTTCTCTGGTCATGTAAAGGATTAAGTAAGGTAGCTAGCTTTGTTGGAAGGCCCGTTTGTGCTGATGAGTATACCACTAATAAGAGTAAACTAGCTTTTGCCAGGATCCTTATAGAGGTTGACTTGTATAAGGACCTTCCTACTTCATTTAGTCTTAAGACTCCTTTACGGGGCAGGGTTGAGCAGAAAATTGAATACGAATGGCTTCCTTATTTCTGTCAGGCCTGTAGGAAAATAGGTCACACTAAGGATAAATGTCGTGCAGGGATGAAGCCTAAGGTCTATAGAGCCAAAGAAAAAGCACAGGCTACTGAGGCTGCCTCTTCCTCTGTAGTCCAGGCTCCTCAAAAGGCTGCTTCTTATCCTAAAGTGCCTAAGAAGTCTGCAATTGTTCTTGAAACTGTGGTTTTGGAGCAACCTATTACTGTTGTTGAGGAGGTTCATACTCCTCCAGTTCAAAACCTTGATAGAAATGGGAGTCTGGTTTCTTCCAAAGACACAGCTGATAGGAAAACTGTTGCCATTAATTTGGCAAATAAATTTCAAACACTGGACGGGATGCAATCAGATGAAACTAATCCGGTGACTGCTGATGCTAATAATGTTAATTTGGAGAAGGCACGACCGAGGGGGGTCCTTCCCATTGATTCTTACTTCTTGGAACATTGGAGGGTTAAATGACCCTCTTAAGCAGAGAGAAGTCTTTAAATTATTAATGCTCAATAAAGTGGATTGCTGTACTGTTTTAGAGACCCATGTTAAGGCTCACCGGGGCTCCTCTATCTCTAAAAGATCTTTTTGTAGGTTTTCCTTGGTTAATTATTACCATGCTCATTATAATGGGCGTATTTGGATTTTATGGAACCCTACAATGGTCTCTCTTATTGTGCTGGGTTCTAGTGCTCAGTTCATGCACTGTGAGGTAGTTTATATTGCCTCACAATGTACAACCAACTGTACCTTTATCTATGCTTTTAATAATGCTTCTTCTAGGCAAGACCTTTGGGGGGATCTGAGAGTTATAGCTACTTCCATTTCTTCTCCTTGGGCATGTATGGGAGATTTTAACGTTGTCCTTTCTTCTTCAGAAAGGGTAGGTTGAGTTACTTATACCCCTTCTGTTATGAAAGATTTTGGGGATTGCTTAGTGAAGAGTTAAGAACGATAAACACCTAAGAGGGGGAAGGGGTGAATTAGGTGTACCTTTTAAAAATTTTATCGTTTACTTGGTTAATGACTAACACAAGTAAGATCTATTAGGTACGAGTTTAAGAAACTTAATGGATTGTAAGTTCACAAACGGTACAGCAGGTCTATGCAACATGATGATGAATCGTTGCACAAAGACGGCAACGAGATAGGTAGATAAAAATGCAAAGGATAAACGAATGTAAAAGTAAATAAACAAACAAGACGATGTTTTAAAAATTGGTTCAGCTCCTACTCCGGAGCCTACGTCCAACCGTTATTTTATTGCTTGTTTAGAAATTTACTCAAACTTAACTAAACCCCTTACAATAAAAATAACTCGCCAACCTACTCCGGTTGCAATTGCTTGAAGCTACTCCGCTTCAAGACTTTCCCTTGCTCAAAGCTACTCCGCTTCAAGACTTAAAGTTCTATCTCAACGGCTTACAGAGTCAGAATCTCAGTGGTTCACTTAAGAACATGGAGATTACAATTAAGACCTAAACACGAGAATCATTGAACATATTCTTTATGCAACAGATTAATTAACCGATACTTGGAGATTTTAGAGCTTTGAAAAACAAGCGAAGACTTTTGAAAACAGAAAACGGTTTTGCAAATATTTGAAGAACAAAGCTTAAAATGCTGAAATGATTTTGCAAATGCTTTACAATGAGTGTTCTAAAAGTCTTACAATAAATGAAAAATGAAGTGGCTATTTATAGAGAAAGGAAGTGTGTAAGAGAAGGATCTTAACACTTCTTTAATCTAATATCCATAGGTTGTAGTATGCATTTTCATTTAAAATTATAAAAGAACAATCAGGTTGCAAGGCTCAAGGCAGCTGCATTTTTCCAAAGCAAAGAGTGTTTCCCATAAAATTTATGGGAACTCACAATTTCGCCCAAAATGGAAAAAGCAAAAGACCCATTTTTAGCATGAAAATCCACTTGCATTAATAGGATTGACATCTTTAATTTAGCTTGGAAGAATATCCTTTTTGTTCTCAATTGTTCTTCAGATTTGGAAAAATGGTATCCTTTTGAAAACAATAAAACCTTTTGAAAGATTTTAAACACTTGTGAATTTTTCCGAAAATTCTCCATACGTTAGTACCAGAAACCCTGGTGCAACAGTCACATGAACTGTTGCATGCTTTTGCAATCACTTATGCATAAAGAGGATATGTTTAACTACCTCGTTTACAACATTCATTCTAGGCAATGAGCTTTCTTGTCTTGCCTTTATCTTGATCATCTTGTTACTTTGATTAGCTTGTGGACACTTTGATTGATCATCAATAGCTTCAATTTTTCTAAACAATTTAACTAAGAGGCAAACAATTAAATAACAAATGAAACTTGACATCATCAACCAAATGTGTTCTAACAAATATCCCCTTTGATGATGGCAAGTTTTAATTATGTGTTAAGTTCCCCCTAAGCCCATGGTGAGTCGGTCTTTGAACCATATTCAATAAGACATCAAATAAACATGACATGATCAAGGTGAATGAGGGTTAACATGCTTATCCTAAGTAGAACATCTAATCATTATAGCTAAGACATTTCCACGGTGAACGTTAGCCTAAGAGTCATTGAATGAGCATAAACACATAATTAACATACTTCCCCCTCTTGACATCATCAAAAGAAGGATGAAAACATGTTCAAGTAGTACAAGATAAACCACCAGCAAATTGTTCGAGAAAAACTTAAAAACAGTTCACAGATTGCATGAGATATTAAGACAAGAAGCCAAAAGGGTTAGGAAGGCAATTTGGGCAAAAGATGGTTCGTTCATCATCATCGGGAACATTTTTTCCAAGGATTTGGACACGCTCTATGAGATATTCAATGATGGTTTTGAGCGCAACAACTTACTTCTTAAGGGTCTCATTATTGACAGCAAGCCTAGTCACAATGGTCAAAAGCTTATCTAACTTCGCATTTACCGGACCCATTGCAACAGTTGATCCAACTGTTGCACCAGACTTAAGCTTCTTGGCCGCTTTGGGATTTGATTCTCATTTTCTTTTGGTAATGGGTTTGGGTTTTGTGTTTGGTTTGAGATGAGATTCAACAAGTGGTTCATCACCATCACCAAAAAGTTCTGTGATTTTGGATTTGGATTTGGAATTGGGGTTTTCGGTAAAGAGGGGATCAAGACCATTATCAAGTACCTTGTCATAATTGTTTGGTTCATCAATTTGTTCATCATTTGGGATGAACTCATCTTCATGCATAACCTCCTTTTCTGATTTTCCGACTAGAGTATCCATATTTTCAGCAACATCATCATTTTTCCTACCTTCGGTTTCCTTTTCGTTTTCAACATTTTTTTTTCACTCTATCTTTCTCCTTTCTTTTTTCTTTTTCGACATCAACTTCCTTTTCAACAATACTTTCAGCTTCTTTTTCTTTCTCAACATCATCAACATTCTCCTTTTCTTTTCCTTTTTCGATAACAACCACTTCTTCAAAAACATCTTCAACGATCACTTTCTCTTTGTTTATTTCACTTGCCAATTCATTAAGTGCAAGCTCATCTTTCTCAGAATCAATATCGACATTAGAGTCCAACATCATTGAAATATGGGGACTCCTCTTTAATCCACCACGACCTCGCCCTTTGCATGTCATGGTTTTCTTTCATGCAACAATGGACTTGACTGTTGCAGCCTTGGTAGGGGACGGTTGGGTTTTGTCGGATTTTTCGATATATGTAGCGGATTGGGTGGCCTTTTTGTTTTTTTTTATTTGGCAATGTATTCAGGGTTGAAGGAGTTAATAGGAAGGTCGGTTGGCTTAGTGAGGGTGTGGGTAATGAGCGCTAGTTGAGTGTAAGAGTGAAGAATTGATGCTCAAAAAGTGGGCTAGATGGAGGGATTATCTTGATTTGAATTAAGGTGAAGTTGAGAGGCTCAATGAAATAATTCACATGCAAGTGCAAGATTTTAATTAAAATTCTCGATCCATTTTGCATGCTGGAGATTTTGACATTTTAAAACTATAGACATGTACATCCCTTTTTCTAGTCAATCATATAGGAAAAATAAATTCATTAAATTCACATAACACCTAACAAACCAATTTCCAACCGAAGTTTTATGAATTGTGCTCTTTCCAACGGTTTTATAAAAATGTCCGCAATTCGATTTTCTGTTTTACAAAAGTTAAGACTAATTGTTCCTTTTTCGACATGATCACGTAAGAAATGATGCCTAATCTCAATATGTTTAGTACGTGAATGTTGTATTGGGTTCTTTGAAATGTTAATTGCACTAGTATTATCGCAAAATATCGGAGTTGTTTTGAAGATCATACCATAGTTGTGCAATTGTTGATGAACCCAAATGATTTGTGTGTAACAGAGCGTTGCACTGTTGTATTCACTTTCAGCCGTGGACAATGATACCGTGTTTTGCTTCTTGGATTCCCAAGTGGTTAAACAAGGGCTCATGAATGTAGCAATTCCGGATGTGTTTTTTATTTCTGTCCACCGTGCTGCCCGCGTAATCTGCATCATAGAATCCTACAAGATTAAGTTCGTAATGAGATGGATACCAAAGATGCAAGTCTTGTGTTCCAATCAAATACTTAAAAATCCGTTTTGACGGTTTTAAAGTGTGATTCCTTAGGATTTGATTGGAAACAAGCGCACAAACATACGCTAAATTGAATGTCGGGTCGACTAGCGGTTAAATAAAGCAATGAACCAATCATACCTCGATACACCGTTTCACTAACACTCTTACCATTTTGGTCTTGATCAAGTTTAATGTTAGATACCATTGGTGTAGCAACGGGTTTGGCATTAGTCAACCCAAACTTATTTCCTTCAAATACTTTTGTTGATGGATCATGGTGCCTTGTTCACTTTGTTTGATTTGGAGACCAAGGAAAAATCCTAGTTCTCCCATCATACTCATTTCAAATTCAGAGTTTATTAGATCCGAAAAGTATTTGTAAAGAACTTCACTTGTTGCATTAAAAATAATGTCATCAACATATATTTGCACAAGCAACAGTTCATCACACTGTGACATGATAAATAATGTTTTATCAACCGAACCACGATTAAATCTATTTTTCAATAAAAACTTTGAAAACCTATCATACCAAGCTCTAGGAGCCTGTTTTAAACCATAAAATGCTTTATCAAGTTTATAGACGTGGTTAGGAAAAACATTATCTATGAAGCCCGGTGGTTGTTCAACAAAAACTTCTTCATTTAGATAACCATTTAGGAAAGCGGTTTTTACATCCATTTGAAAAAGTTTAATACCATGATGTGATGCAAAAGCTATGAGTATTCGTATGACCTCAAGCCTAGCTACCGATGCAAAGGTTTCATCATAATCGATTCCTTCTAGTTGGTTATAACCTTGCACCACTAGTCTAGCTTTATTCCTTACGATTTCTCCACTATCATCAAGCTTATTGCGGAAGACCCATCTAGTACTAATTATAGTACGATTAGATGGTCTAGAGACAAGATGCCATAGATCATTCCTTTTGAATTGATCTAGCTCCTCTTGCATGGTCGTCACCCAACATGAGTCATTAAGAGTAATGGTGATGTGGCTAGGTTCGATTTGTGAGAGGTAGGCATTGTAGGCACAAAAGTTTTGGAGGATGACCTGGTTTTTACTCCTGATTCAAGGTCACTAGTCTGATTTGTGGGAGGATAGGAGCTTTGGCGTTTCCATTTTCTTGGAACAATGGTGTTAGAGGTTTCATTTGTTTCGGTGGTTCTGATGCAACAGTTGCAGTGACTGTTGCATGAGGGTGATTTTGTGAGGGTGATTGTGGGTCAGTTTCTGTTTGAGTAGTGAATGGTTCACTACCATCCTCATTCCCCCTGGATGAGTTAGCTTTATTTAAAGATGAGGAAGGGTTAGTTCCCCCTGAATCTTGGCCAGCTTCTTCATGCAACAGATGCTCTGATTGTTGCACAACTTCCTCAACCTCTTCCACCATATCCATGTCATGACAAATCATTCCAATGTCGAAATCATCATCCTTTTCTTCATCATCAGCCCGTTCATTAGACATAAAAAGACTAGATTCGTCAAATATTACATGAGCGCTTTATTCCATTTTCATAGTCCTTTTGTTGTAAACTTTGTAAGCTTTACTATGACTAGAATAACCTACAAATACTCCTTCATCACTACGAGCATCAATTTTACCTAGGTTGTCTTTGGCATTGTTGTGAACAAAGCATTTACTACCAAAGCATTTTCAATGTGGAATGTTAGGCTTTCTTCCTCTTAGTAATTCATGAGGTGTTTTATTAATTATTTTCCTAATCATGACACGATGGTAGATGTAACAAGATGTGTTTACGGCCTCGGCCCAAAAGTTCTTTGATACTTTAGAGCTAATGATCATAGTCCTAGCCATGTTTTCAAGAGTTCGATTCATTCGTTCCACAACCCCATTTTGTTGAGGGGTTCTTGCAGCCGAAAAATTATGGCTAATACCATGATCAATACAATAGTCCTCAAATGATGAATTCTCAAATTCGGTTCCATGGTCGGATCATAAGGATGCAAGTTTTAGACCAAATTTGTTTTGAACCATTTTAACCCAAATTAAGAATTCATCAATTGCTTGGTCTTTGGAACTTAAGAAAAATAGCCAAACATATCGTGAAAGGTCATCTACAATCACACAAATATAGCTACTTTCATCCTTGCTAACAATACGCATGGGTCCACATAAATCAATGTGAACAAGTTCAAGGACATGAGAAGTGCTAGCACAATTTTTGGATTTAAAGGAGCATTTAACTTGTTTACCTCTAACACAATCATCACAAAGTGATTTAAACTCAAATTTCATGTTAGGCATGCCATCTACTAGGTCAAGTTTCTTGAAAGTATTAAGGGTTTTAGCATTAACATGACCCAACCTTTTATGGCAAAGCAAAGGGTTATTTTTGTGAACACTCATACATGATAAAGTTTGACCTGACAATGAGCATAGGTTAGTCAAGTACACATCTTTGACACGCTTACCTTCAAGAATTAACTCTCTAGTTTTACCATCAAGTATTCTACATATACTAGCATGAAATTTAACAATGTTACCTCAATCACACAATTGTGAAATGTTTAGAAGATTGTTTTTCAAACCTTTGACAAGCAACACTTTGTCGACATATAGTGACTTTGACTTACCAACTTTTCCAATACCAATGATTTTACCTCGTTTGTTGTCACCAAAAGTCACCATGCCACCTTTGTAGGCTTCTAACGAGAGGAATTGGTTTTCTTCTCCCGTCATGTGACGAGAGCATCCACTATCTAACTACCAATTGCTGCTGCCTCCCACTAATGCCTATACAAGATCAAACAGTTAGTTTGAGAACCCAAACAAGTTTGGGTCCCTTCTTGACACTAGCTTGTTTCACCAAGTCTTTCTTGATCCATACCTTTTTAGCTAATTTAGTGTTCTTTTCTTGGTCACGTTTTCTCTTTTCACAATTGTTAAGCTCATGACCAGTATTACCACAGTAGTTGCAAATAACAAAATCAGGAAGTCCAGCGTACTTTCGTCTTCTAAAATCAGTTTTTCTTGGGTCCTGGTTTCGGATGCAACAATGCGTGCTACTGTTGCATTTTAAACCAAGTTCAGCATTCTTTGCAAGCTTTTCATACTCTTGGGACTATTTTAGAGGAAATTTTAAAACATTCTGACTTCCTTCCAATTTTAGGTGAAACATCTTGGCCTCATCTAGCTCTTTGGTTAATGTATCAATTTTGGCAAGATGATTAAGATTTAGTTGACCTACTTTGTCGAAAGCGTGTTTAGCATGTCTTACTTCATCACTAAGCAATAAACCAATTTGCTCAAGTTGCTTGTTATCTCTTTTACACAAAGTGAGGTCAGCTAGCAAAGAGTCACGTTCCTTAATTAGCGAGGACACATGTTTTGTGAGAATCTCAATTTCCCTTTTAGACTCAGATGCAACAGTTGCATCATCTGTTCCATGGATTTGTTCAGCCTTTTTCAGTGTTTCAATTTGAACAAGAAGGTCATCGTTTGATTTTTGCACTCGATCTAAAGCACTTTTAACATGACTTGACTCGTCGTTCAACATTTCAGCAATTTTGACAAGATCATCTTTTTGAATTTCGCATGTTACAAGATCAATCAAGAGTTGGTCACGTTCTTTTGTTAGTGAGGACACAGTTTTGACGAGGGACTCATCTCCTTTGTTAGACACAGATGCAACAGTGCAGTGCTCTATTGCATGCGTTTCATCAACCCTTTTAGCAAGAAACAAATTCTGTTTTCGGAGCTTTTTAATCTCCTTTTCAAGACTCAATGATGTACTAGGTTGATCAACCTCATTTAGACATTCTTTCAAACCAACATTTTCTTCGGCTATGTCTTCAATTTCAGTTTGCATAGCCTCTAATTTATTTTTTTGGACACGACACTTATCAATGAATTGGTCTAAGAGTAGAAGAACTTTGTCTTTAGAGAAAGATCGAACCTTTTTCTTGAGCTTATTTACCTCATTGTCTGAATCTGAATCTGAGTTCACGGAGTGAGCCATAAGACATTTGACATTTTGTTTCTCTGTTGACTTTGGAACATCATTGATTGATTGAGAAGAGATGCATATTTTGGCATCTAATTCTTCCTCAAGGACACCGTCCTCATTGGAATCGGACATGCCCCAAATGGCTGTCATTACTTCATTCTTGAATTCTCTTTTAGCAAAATCACGCTTTTCTTTAGATTTTATGTCATTCCACTTAGGACATTCTTTTATTTGGTGACCGTTGTCACCACATTTGAAGCAACCCATAGTGGAACTAGATCTTCTTTTGGGAAGACGTCTTTTGCTAGTGTTCCGGGTGTAATTCTGAAGCAGTTATTTGTTACCACTCGTGGCTTGTAGAATGACGTCTTTGGTTGAATCCTTCTTTCGGCCTCTCCTGAAACAATGAACGAACTGAGGGCTCGGCTTTGGCCGAGCGTACTCACTCCGACGCTCAAGTCAGTGAAATTAAAGAGATAAGTTGTGTGTTACTTGGCGAAGTATATGTTGTAGAGAGATAAGGAAGATATTACCAGATCATGAGGTGTTTAGATTAAAGTGTGGATCCTTTCCTCAATGAGAGTTGAGGAGTATTTATAGACTTTCACCTTTTGTCACGTAGTGGCCAAGTGGCCAAGTGGCTAGCAGGTGGAAAGACTGATCTACCCTCGGCCGAGGGACCCATGGCAGGCCGGCGGGCCCTGTTGACTCCATGCCGAGGGGTCTTGGATATGAGTACGCGGATATGTGCCCCGGCTGGCTATTTGTCCTAGCCGAGGCACAAGAGACAGGCCGACAGGCTGCGTCGGTTAGGTTGTCTAAGTCGTTGACTTGCTGTGGATATCTTTGACCTTGCTCAATATGTTGACTCGGTCAGCGGGTGCAGAATATGCCCCATCAATTTGCCCCCAGCGTAGTCTATGCCGTGGTATGGACCTTCGATGAGTGTTGAGCGCATTCTGCGCAAGTTGAAATTGTCTGCCCCGGCTTCTTCTACCTCGGCTTGGTTCTGCTTAGGCCGTACCATATCCCCCCTCCACATGGATGTGTAATGGACATCAGATGTGGAAAAGAAAGTGGCGCTAGCCGAGACCGAGGTTGTGAGTGCCGTGTGCTTTTGATTGCCCCCAGTCGGTGCTGCCAAGCTTGGTTGAATCAGCGGGCCGTTTGGCAAGTAGATACCAAGGGGTGTGTTGAAGAAGATACGTCAATTGGCATTCTGTCAAGCAGCGTGTTGAAGAAGTTCTGTAACTGTTTGTCGATTGACATTCCATGGCTGCATGCTTGACATGTGTCTCGTTGTTGATTGGTTGACGCTTCATGGGCTTTGCCCTGATTGGTCGGATTTCAGTGGGCTTTGCCCTATAAATAGGAGAGTTAGCCCCTGAATTTGGCCTTCCAAATTCATTTTCTCAAAAAATTTTCTTCTTGCTTAACTTTCTTTGACGAAACTTCTCTCTAGTCTTCGAAGCGTTACTCCGGTGTAGCACTTTTTCTTTAAGGTAAACAAACAAATTTTCAACTTTTAATTGTTAAGTTTTTTGTTGTGAACATGTCTTCTGCTGATGCCGGTCCTAGTAACCGTGCGCCGGGGGGTTCCCCGTCGCGTCTTGATGAAGAGGAGGCACTAGCCGCCGTTCCGATAAGGTTTGGGGGCCCTAGGTCTCCTTCTCCTGAAGTTGATCCAAAAGCTCTGGAGGGTTGGGAGGATGATGATGATGTTGATGATGACGGTGATGATGAGGAAAGGGCTCATCATAATAAGGAGAGGCCGTACATCATGGATCACGGCGATGCCTGTAAGGTCTGCCCTGACCGTGCTTGGACCCACAAGTTTTCCAGTTGCTCTGGTCCTGACGTTTTCGAACGTCACTTCTCCTTCGGCAGGGAGTATAGTATTGTAATTCCTGAGGAAGGTCAGGCGGTCTGTTGCCCTCCTCCGGGCTGCATCGGCGTATACATCAGACACCTGGAGTATGGGCTCCGGTTTCCTCTGAATGAACACGTTATGGCCATAATTAAAGCCATGAACGTCGCCGTAGCCCAACTGCACCCGTTGTCCATTAGGACTATAGTTGGCTTTGTGTGGCTCTGCCTTTTCAAGGGGGAGGTCCCGACGGTGAACTTATTCCGCCGGCTCCATCACCTTCGGTCGTCGGCTCCTGGTCGCGTTGGGTGGTACAGCGTGCAGACGGAGCCGGGTTACGTCTCCGTTGATAAGCTTTCTTCCTGCAAGGACTGGAAAGATCGGTGGGTGTACGTTGAGGTTCCGAAGGATTATCCACTGCCCCGGTCCTTCCAGCACCAAGTCAATTTGCGGTGTGAGAGTAAGGCGGAGCATGATAAATGGGTCTCCCGGAGTAAGCTTAAGATGGATGCCAGCAAGGTCCCTCTTAATGCGGATGAGAAGCGGGCTATGAGCCTTTTTGAGGTGGAGAAGAATGGGATGCCGAAGGGATGGATTCCTCCGACGCAGATCATTCTTCAGGATGCGCCGCTCTGCCACGTCGGCCTCATACCGGCCCTCGAACGGGGTGAGTGGGGTCGGTGTGAGGCCCATCCCTGCTTTTAATGTTTCTGTTATTTGAACTTTGATTTATTTCTTCTACTTAACCCTTGCTTCGTTTCCATTGCAGACCATTTTGGCTCGGATCTGTCTGAAGATATCCTTGGGAGAATGGGACTTGATAAGAATAAGCAAGTTGTTGATTTGCATCCTAAGACCCAGGCTCGTGATCGCAGACCGGCGCCGAATGATCTCATGGATCAGCAGCTGAAGGGCTTAAATACGACGGCGGCCCAGGCGAAGGTTGCTGGTAACATACCGCGCCGAACGCGGAAAACAAAGTCTTCGGCGGCGACGGCGTCAACATCAGTTCCACCTCCACTCCCTTCAGTCGAAAAGGAGACGGTGGAGGTCGTTGATATTACCGCCGAGGAGGTGGTCACCTTGGCAGTGGAAACTCCTCTCTTCCGCAAGAGGAAAGAGCCTACCGCTGCCGCTGATGCTTCTGCTGCTACTGCTGCCGGTGCCGACAAAGAAATGCGACCTCCGATTAAGAAGGCCAAGCATGGTACAGATCTATCCTGTGGCTCAGACTTAGCCGGTTCATTAGGCGTTCCTGATGACAGGCTCTCTGGTATGTCCATGTATGTTGACACGGATGCTTTAATTGAATTTTTGTAGATCAACCGTCTTCTCACCGGGCATTTGTTGAATGGCGTCTTGAGAAGAAAAGCGCGCAGGCAAGTGGTCAAGATGCCACCGTCGTCACCTCCTTCCCTCAGCCTACCCCCATCCAGATTAGGTCGGAGGGCCTAAGTTTGGCCAGGATCTTTGTCGAAGTGGGATGATACGGCCGGTGCTCTTATTGTGGAGCAAGAGAAGACTATTTTGAAGGCGCCCCACGCTCGAGCGGCTCGAGCTTGAACTCGACGCGGCCGAACAAGGAAGCCGAGAGGGCCAAGGCCGAGGTCGAAGAGGCGTCCGTCGAGAGAAAACTTAGAGAGGACGCTCGAAAAGGCGATCCTGCCGAGAGAGCCAAGGCCGAGGTGCGGCGGCCGAAGCCGCTAAAATTTCTTTGGAGGGCGTTAGCAGGCTCGAAAGTCGCCGACTTCAATGCTAAGAAGAGGGACGAGTGGAAGGGCATGTTTCTGTGCCCGGGGAAGGTGGTCGGAATAAGGATGCTATCATCGCCCGGAGGGAGAAGGACATTGAGACGCTCCAACGCGAGATTCTTCCTAACATGTGCGCCCAATACGGGACTGGCCGAAGAAGCGGCCGGGAAGTGATTGGGGAGCTCTTTCCTCTTGATGGCTCCTTTCCGTGGCAAATATTTGACGAGCTGCTTGATGACAAGCTCGAAGCTAAGGAGAAGGCCGCAGAGGCGAAGGCCGCTGATGAGGCGAGGGTGAAGAAGGAGGAAGAGGAGGCCGCGGAGAAGGCGGCCCTTGCTGAGAAGGCTAGGGCGGCCAAGGAGGAAGCTGAGAGAATGAAGGCAGCTAAGGCTGCTGAGGCTGAGGCTGCCAAGACAGTTGAGGCCGCCAAGACACACGGGTCGCCTACCAAAGACGATCTTCGCTAACGTTGCGATGGCAAGCAGCCGGGCATAGGGAGACGGGCGGTCGTCACCGGGTTCACCGGCATCTCGGATAGTTTCACTGTTCGGGGCCAACTATTAAGCCTTTCCTCCCTGCCATCTTTTGGCGCTTCAAATGATATGTCTGTAACCTTTTGCTTTTCTTTTCCTTGTATTTTGTAAAACTTTGGTAGGTTGTGTTTTGGCTTATCCCTATGGGGACGGCCGTCGTCTGTATTCTCCTTACTTGTAATCATTTTTTTTAATAAATCTTGTTTATTGGCCCCCGGCTTGGCCGGGGTTTTGATCACAATCCTTCACTTGTCTTCTTGCGTTATTAATTGAGCGCTTTTTCGTTTTTACCTTCGGCCTGGCCGAGGCAGCTAGAATGCGTATCTCAACTGTGTTTAACGTCTTTTTCTTTAAACATGTTAGCATGTTGGTCGCTTCCTCTTTCACTCTCGGTCTGGCCGAGGCGTCCGATTTGCGTTTCCAACCGCCATTGTAAACATGTTAGCGTATCGACCGTTGTGTCCCCTGCCAGGCCTTCGGTTGGCCGAGGCGGCTAGAGGTTACGGCTCGACAGCGTTCGTATCTGTAGACATGTTGATCGCTTCCTCTGCCAGGCCTTCGGTTGGCCGAGGCGACTAGAATTGCGTCTCAATGTACATTTTTATACGTTCCTAAGGCATGTTGGTCGCCGCAGTATCAAGCTATGTTGTGGATCGCTGGCGTCTACTTCTTGGGGTGATTTGCCGGCTTGGGCCGTGGCGTCTACCTCGATATGACTACGGAGGGGATAAACACTTTGATGGAAAACTTGGGGGATTCTTTATTAGATATAAACACGCGTCGGGGTGCCAACAGTTGTCTTGGACACCTCCGCCGCTATACAAAGTATTTCCTGAGATTGTTAGTGTTCCAATGGCTCATCAAAGGCACACCCTCCAAATCGCGTCGGCCCGGTATGTACCGGCCTCATTTCTTCAACCACTTTGTAGGGACCTTCCCGTTAGCCGTCAATTTACCATGAATGTTCCCTTTGTTGGTGGCGGCTGACTTTCTTAGGACTAGATCTCCTACTTTTAAGTCCCTTTTGTGGACTCTTCGGTTGTAGGCTCTTCTCATTCGGTTTTGGTATACTGCCAAGTTGAGGCGTCTTTGTGTCTCGGCTTTCTTCGACCAGGTCAGGAGGCTTTGAGACCTTCCTCATTTCCAATAGGGTTAAAGGTGGCCGTTCGAATGTCGCACCGTTGCTTCAATTAGCGGTGGATCGCTTCGGACCCATAGACTAAGTGGAATGGACTGTACCCCGTTGCTTCTTTCTTCGTGGTTCGAAGGGACCACAGGACACTGGGTAGTTCATCGGCCCATCTTCCCTTTAGGTCTTCAACTGTCTTCTTCAAACCGTTGAGGATTGTTTTATTGGCTGCCTCCGCCTGTCCGTTGCTCTGTGGGTGGCAGACTGAGGAGTATGCAAATTTGATACCAAGTTCCTCCAACCAGTTCATTATTGTGTCACTCCAAAACTCTCGGCCGTGGTCAAATACCATGACTTGGGGTAACCCAAAACGAGTTATGACATTTTCCCAGATTACCTTTCTTACGGCCGCCGTGGTCTTGGCAGGTACCGCTACAGCTTCAACCCATTTGGTGAAGTAGTCAACGGCGACGATCAGGTACTTTCTTCCTCCGGATGCCGTTGGAAATGGCCCTAGTAGATCCATCCCCCACTGTGCAAAAGGAAGGGGACTAAGTACCGGCTGCAGGTCTCGGGAGGGTGCATGTATCACCGGAGCATGCATTTGACAGTTGTTGCACTTTTTGGTTTTGGTTCTGGAATCCTTAAGCATGGTGGGCCAGAAGTAGCCGGCTCGGAGGGCTTTGTGGGCTAGTGTTCTTGCCCCCATGTGATGACCACAAATGCCTTCGTGAATTTGTCACAAGATAGCTCTGCGTCTTACCGGGCCGACACATTTCAAGAGTGGCCTTGTCACGGACCTCCTGTATAATTCTCCTTCAAACACCAAGTACCTTGCTGCGATCCTCTTTATCTTCTGTGAGAGGCTGCGGTCCTCCGGTAATTCATTCATCAGTTTGTACTTCATTATCGGAGTCATCCACGTCATCTCGGCCTCTTTGTCGCCCACCATGCCGACGGTCTCAGCAATGCTTTTGGCATTCCTGATGTCCACCAGCATGGTTCGACTGACATTCTTGATGGTTGAACTGGCAAGCTTTGAGAGAGCGTCGGCTCGGTTGTTCTCAGACCTGGGAATGCATTGTATCTGGAAAGATTTCAATTTTGAAGTGTCAGCTTTTACCCTTTCCAGGTATCTTACCATCCCGTCGTCTCGAGTCTCGTACTCTCCTCTGATTTGATTAGCCACTAAAAGTGAATCTGTTTTCAAAATGATGTGCTCCGCCCCGGCGGCTCTAGCTAGCTCGACCCCAGTTATCACCGCCTCGTATTCGGATTCGTTGTTTGAGGCCGAGAAGGTAAATTTCAAGGCGTACTCAAACTCGTCCCGTTTGGCTGATGATAAGTATCGGCTCCGAGCTGTTCGCCGTGGAGGACCCGTCGGTGTATACTTCCCATACTCCGGGGTTTTGCTCTTCTTGATATGTGCACTCGGCCAGGAAATCTGCAAGTGCCTGTCCCTTTATTGAGGGCCTCGACTTGTATTGAATGCCGGAGTCGGATAGCTCTACTGCCCATTTGATGAGCCTGCCGGATTGCTCAAATTTTTCCAATGCTTTCTCCAACGGTTGGTCGGTTAAGACCGTCACGGGATGTGCGTCGAAGTAAGGCTTCAGTTTCCTTGCGGCAACGACGACAAGAAAGGCGTTTTTTTCAATCGTGGGTAATTCCTTTTCGGCGGGCAACAATGTATAGCTGACAAAGTAGATTGGGTGTTATTGTTTGTCTTCTTTCTCGATGATCACGATCGACCGTGGCCGAGGTAACTGCTATGTATAGATATAGCGTCTCCCCCAGCATCGGCCTGGACAGGGTTGGGAGAGTTTGAAGATGAGCTTTCAGTTGCTTGAAAGCTGCGCTCTGTTCCTCCCCCCAGCTGAATTCCTTATTTCCCTTCAACACTTTGAAGAATGGGGTGCTCTTGTCGGCTGACCGAGAGATAAAACGGGCCAGAGCCGCCATTCTCCGGTGGCCAACATCATAACCTCTTTTCGATTCCTCGGCTCCGCAGTCCAGGATTGCTTGGACTTTCTCTGGATTGGCATCAATTCCCCTGGCGCTGACAAGCACGCCGAGGAACTTACCTGACCGGACACCGAAGTTGCATTTCATTGGGTTAAGTTTCATCTTGTATTTCCTTAGTGAACAAAATGTCTCGTGTAAATCGGCTAAGTGCTCGCTGTCAGACTTGCTTTTTACAATAGCATCGTCAACGTAAGCCTCAATGTTCCGCCCTTTTTGATTTTGGAACACTTTGTCCACCAGTCTTGTGTAAGTCGCGCGGCGTTCGTTTTTTCAAACCGAACGGCATCATTTTATACATGTATGTGCCGTTACCGGTGATGAATGCGCATTTAGGCATGTCTTCTTCGGCCATGAATACCTGATGATACCCTGAGAAGGCGTCCAGCAGGCTCAGCATAGTGTAGCCTGCCGTGGCGTCGATTAAGCTATCTATTCGAGGCAAGGGATAACAATCTTTGGGGCACGCTTTATTAAGATTGGTAAAATCTACACACATCCTCCACGCCCCCGATGATTTCTTCACCATTACAACATTAGCTAACCACTCAGGATAAGTACAAGGCATGATAAAGCCCGCCGCTAGTAATTTATCTACCTCGGCTTTGATGGCCTCATCTTTCTCGGCTGAGGAGTTCCTCATCTTCTACTTGACAGGGCGAGCGGTGGAGAACACGTTCAGCTTGTGAACAATTACCTCCCGGCTCACCCCTGGCATCTCGGCTGCTGAGTAAGCGAAGACGTCTTTGTTCTTCCTCAGCAGGTCTAGGAGAGCGGCCCTGAATTTTGGCTCCAGGTTGACACCGAAGCGATTACGGTGCGCCCGGGTCAATTTCCACTTCTTCGGTCTCCGCTCCTTCGACCATGCCGACAGTGGCATCCATGAGGTCGCCCTCCTGTTGTAAGGATGGGCTTTTCCCCTTCTCTGACTTCTTCGCCACTTTGAGGGATTGTATGTTGCACCATATGGCAGATATCTGGACGTTGACTACTTCGTCTTTTTCGTCCTTTGAGACGAGTTTATGCACTTCCCCCCGGTCCGAGACATACATCGTGTCGGGCCCGGATGGACATTACCGCATCGGCCTCGCTCGAGTGACTCGGCCTATGAGAACGTTGTAGGCGGACGAGCCGTCAATGACCACGAACTCGGACAGGACATTCTTAGCCGCATTCCCTCGCCGAACATCACCGCGGCTGATTGACCCTGTGGGGTACCAGGCCGCCCCGGAAATCAGACAACGGATTGGTGCGGGGGCTCAAGTCCTCAACCTTCAGACCGAGGTTGAGAAAGCACTCCATGAACATGATGTTCGTGTAGGCGCTGTGTCAATCGGCACCTCTTGACTGGTGGTTGGATATGTCCAAGTGGACTACTAGTGGGTCGTTGTGCGGGGCGATGACTCCTTCGTAGTCCTTCTTCCCAATAGTTATGTCGGGGATGTTGGAAGCGGGGATCGCTGTTTTGGGCACAAAGTTGATGGCCACGAAATAGTTCGTTCTCAGTGCCGTTTGTGCCCGAGCAGACTCCACCGTTCTCGTTGCCCCGATGACAACATGGATTACTCCTATTCGTTCAAAGACGGACTTTTTATTTGAGCCGCCGGTATCCTTCTTTTGGCCTCCAAAGAACATACTTGCCGAGGCTCTCCTTCCGGATCGCTCTTCAATGGCATTCTTCGAGATGCCGGTAGTTGTCGATTAAGTGGCGGTGTGGCCGTGGTACTCACAAGATCTTGGCTCGTGTCACCGTCCCCCCCGCCTTGGGAGGCCTTTCCCACTTTTGACCCTCGTTCTTGCTCAGGGCAAAGACCTCGGCAGCAGATACGACCAAGGGGGTGTGACCATTGAACCGCTTTTGGTAGTACGGTCCCTGAACTCCCCGGCGCCCGCCGAGTTCTGATTCCTGGCGGATTTGTCAGACCGTGACCTATTATTGTCACGGCGTCCTTCATCCGAGTTGTCCTACCGGCGGCTCTTTCTCTCTGAGTGCCCGGCCTCGCTGGGGCCTACCCAGGTTTTGTGGTAGTCCTCCACCTTTATGGCTTGGTCGGCCATCTTTCTGGCGGAGTCTAGGTTCAGGCCGCCGCACTTGATGAGCTCGTTTTTTAAGTCTCCTCTCGGGAGGCCTTTCATTAGTGCCAAGGCCGCCAGTTCGCTGTTCAGCTCACGAATCTGCTGAACCTTGGCGTCGAACCTCTTCACATAACTCCGGAGAGACTCGCCTCCCTCTTGTCTGATAGTCAGGAGGTCCGATGTCTCGACGGCCCTCCTCTTATTGCAAGAATACTGGGCCAAAAATGTGTCCCTTAGGTCAGCATAACAGTATACCGACCCATCGGGTAGCCCCTTGTACCAACTTTGTGCCATCCCATGCAGAGTCGTTGGGAAGACTCGGCACCAAACCTCATCAGGTTGCTCCCATACCGACATGTAAGACTCGAAAGCCTCGGCGTGGTCGGTTGGGTCGCCTTCTCCTTTGTATGATATGGGTGGCAACTTTAGCTTAGTCGGCACCGGGATCTCTAGGACATAGGCATCGAGGGGCTGTCTGACCACGTGTCGAATGACACGCGGCGATCGGCTCCTCGCGTCCTTAGTCCGGCTTCTCTCCCCGTGGCGGGGAGGGCTTCTTCTCCGACTCTGGTAAGTCGGGCTTCTTCTCCGACTCTGGTGAGTCGGACTTCTTCTCCGACTCTGGTGAGTCGGACTTCTTTCACTCCTCTGGGGCAGGCCTCGTCGGTCTTGCCGTGGCGACACTTTGTCCCCGCGGGTGCGGGATGGACTCAGTCTACCACTTGCACTTTGGGCCCCGACATCTTGACATGGTCGCCTTCTTCCAATGCTTCGTTCAAGTTTCTGAGTCACTTTTGGGACCCCGGTCTCCTCGTGGGGGTGCCGCCGCTCTTGTCGTTGTGACGGTGTGAGCGGCGTGCCGCCCATTAGTTCCAGGAGTAGCAGCTTAGCCGCATCAACCACATGTCCCATGATAGTGACTTGGTCGGCGGGCAGCGGTGTATCTTGTATTATTGGCATCCGCACGTCGTATCGTTGATACGGCCGGTGGGGACCGCCCGATTTCGAGTTGTGGAATGTGTCATCTTGGCAGAATTCAGTTTCCACAAGCACCGTTTCTGGCTGTTTCGACATCTTCTTAGCTCGGCGAATGGGTTTTGTTTTGTGTTTTTTTTTTGTTTGGGAATGAATGTGACTAGCTTCTAGTATCTCTTCCCCACACACGGCGCCAATTGTTCCGGGTGTAATTCCGAAGCAGTTATTTGTTACCACTCGTGGCTTGTAGAATGACGTCTTTGGTTGAATCCTTCTTTCGCCTCTCTGAAACAATGAAGGCGAGGGCTCGGCTTTGGCCGAGTGTACTCACTCCGATGCTCAAGTCAGTGAACTTAAAGAGATAAGTTGTGTGTTACTTGGCGAAGTATATGTTGTAGAGAGATAAGGAAGATATTACCAGATCATGAGGTGTTTAGGTTAAAGTGTGGATCCTTTCCTCAATGAGAGTTGAGGAGTATTTATAGACTTTCACCTTTTGTCACGTAGTGGCCAAGTGGCCAAGTGGCTAGCAGGTGGAAAGACTGATCTACCCTCGGCCGAGGGACCCATGGCAGGCCGGCGGGCCCTGTTGACTCCATGCCGAGGGGTCTTGGATATGAGTACGCGGATATGTGCCCCGGCTGGCTAGTTGTCCTAGCCGAGGCACAAGAGACAGCCGACAGTCTGCGCTTGTTAGGGTTGTCTAAGTCGTTGACTTGCTGTGGATATCTTTGACCTTGCTCAATATGTTGACTCGGTCAGCGGGTGCAGAATATGCCCCATCAGCTAGTATAGTTGTTTGACCTTTGTGAGTTTCGACCATTAATCATGCCAACAATGTTTTTAGTGAACATTGCAAACTCGTCATCTTCATCCTCCTCATCACTTGAGAGAGCATTGAGAGCGAGTCCTTTCCCTTTAGAGCTTTCACTAGAACGCTTCATGAGTGTTAACTCATGAGCCATGAGTGAGCCCATAAGTTCATCAAGGGACAGCAAGGAAAGGTCTTTAGCTTCCTCAATAGCCGTAAACTTCGGTTGCCATTTTTCAGATAGGCTACGAAGGATTTTAGGGACTAAATCCTCGGATTCAAAGTTTCTACCTAGACTCTTGAGGTCATTAACAATACTAGAGAAGCATGAAGACAAACTATTAATTGACTCATCTCTTCCCATGTTGAACATCTTATATTGTTGCATGAGAAGATCAACACGGTACTTTTTTACTTGCGACGTTCCCTCATAAGCAAGATTAAGGGTGTCCCAAATTTCCTTTGCCGAGTCACATCCGGATATCCGGTTTATCTCTTGTTCACCGATGCCATATTGAAGGATGGACATGGCTTTAGAGTTTTTCTTGACTTTCCTATAATCGGCTTCAACATAATTGTCCTCACTTTTGAGGGACTTAGTGCCATCGGCATTAGTCATCTCAATTTTGAGGGGACCCTTTTGAATGATCAACCAACATTCGTAGTCCGCACTTTTGACATAGTGATCCATGTGGTGTTTCCGCCAAGCATAGTTTTCCCCCTTAAAGATGGGAAACTTAGTATGTTTTGAATCGTCCATAACTATAGGATCAACTCTTTGGTTTTAACCAATATCAAGAGCAAGAGGCTCTGATACCAATTGAAGAATTAAGAACGATAAACACCTAAGAGGGGGAGGGGGTGAATTAGGTGTACCTTTTAAAAATTTTTTCGTTTACTTGGTTAATGACTAACACAAGTAATATCTATTAGGTACGAGTTTGAGAAATTTAATGGATTGTAAGTTCACAAACGGTACAGTAGGTCTATGCAACAGTATGATGAATCATTTGCACAAAGACTGCAACGAGATAGGTAGATAAAAATGCAAAGGATAAACGAATGTAAAAGTAAATAAACAAACAAGACGATGTTTTAAAAATTGGTTCAGCTCCTACTCCGGAGCCTACGTCCAACCGTTATTTTATTGCTTGTTTAGAAATTTACTCAAACTTAACTAAACCCCTTACAAAAAAAATAACTCGCCAACCTACTCCGGTTGCAATTGCTTGAAGCTACTCCGCTTCAAGACTTTCCCTTGCTCAAAGCTACTCCGCTTCAAGACTTAAAGTCCTATCTCAACGGTTTACAGAGTCAGAATCTCAGTGGTTCACTTAAGAACATGGAGATTACAATTAAGACCTAAACACGAGAATCATTGAACATATTCTTTATGCAACAGATTAAGTTTAACCGATACTTGGAGATTTTAGAGCTTTGAAAAACAAGCGAAGACTTTTGAAAACAGAAAACGGTTTTGCAAATATTTGAAGAACAAAGCTTAAAATGCTGAAATGATTTTGCAAATGTTTTACAACGAGTGTTCTAAAAGTCTTACAATAAATGAAAAATGAAGTGGCTATTTATAGAGAAAGGAAGTGTGTAAGAGAAGGATTTTAACACTTCTTTAATCTAATATCCATAGGTTTGTAGTATGTATTTTTATTTAAAATTATAAAAGAACAATCAGGTTGCAAGGCTCAAGGCAGCTGCATTTTTCCAAAGCAAAGAGTGTTTCCCATAAAATTTATGGGAACTCACAATTTCGCCCAAAATGGAAAAAGCAAAAGACCCATTTTTAGCATGAAAATCCACTTGCATTAATAGGATTGGCATCTTTAATTCAGCTTGGAAGAAAATCCTTTTTGTTCTCAATTGTTCTTCAGATTTGGAAAAAATGGTATCCTTTTGAAAACAATAAAACCTTTTGAAAGATTTTAAACACTTGTGAATTTTTCCGAAAATTCTCCATACGTTAGTACCAGAAACCCTGGTGCAACAGTCACAGGAACTCTTGCATGGTTTTGCAATCACTTATGCATAAAGAGGATATGTTTAACTACCTCATTTACAACATTCATTCTAGGCAATGGGCTTTCTTGTCTTGCCTTCATCTTTTATCATCTTGTTACTTTGATTAGCTTGTGGACTCTTTGATTGATCATCAATAGCTTCAATTTTGCTAAACAATTTAACTAAGAGGCAAACAATTAAATAACAAATGAAACTTGACATCATCAACCAAATGTGTTCTAACACTTAGACTTCTGTAAGTTTAGTGATCATCCTGCCACTGGCTGCTTGTACACTTGGTCTAATAACCAAGACCTTGCTTTAAAATGGGCTAAGTTAGACCATATTCTGGTTAACTGGGTCTAGTCTCAAAAGATGTCTTCCTCTGCTAACTTTCTCAGCCCAGGGGTCTCTGACCTTTCTCCTGCCATCCTTAGACTGTACACTAGTCATACTACACTTAATAGACCATTCAAGTTTTTGAACTGCTAGAGTCTTTCTCCTCTTTATCAGACCTGTGTTCAGACCAGCTGGCAGGTTAGGGTTTATGGAGATAAAATGAGTCAGTTTTTCTCTAAGCTCAAAAGTTTGAAAGGCCATCTTATTGCTCTTCATAAGAGAAATTATAGTGACATTGCTACTAGAGTTAAGAATGCTAAAGTCGAGCTTTCCAAATGTCAATTGGAGCTGCAGGCTTCTCCTTTGCATCCTAACCTTCTTCAACAAAGTAAGGATTTACTCCATAGTTATACTAAGCTTCGCTAGGCTGAACTCCTTACTTTGAATCAGAGGGCTAAAATGCATCATCTTATGCTATATGATTCCAACTCTAAGTATTTTTATGCTAGAGTGACTGAGAGGAAAAAGAGAAGCTCTATTGGCTCCATTTATGATACATCAGGGAAGCTTTGTACTGGGTTCTCTGAGGTAGCTGCTGCTTTCATTAGCTACTATAAGGATTTTTTAGGCTCTGATTCTGTTGTTAAGCCTATTCCTTCCTCTCTTTTCCAGTCTGGTTTATTCTCCCCCACTGCTTCTCCTTTGTTACTGGCTGTGGTTTGGGATGAGGAGATTAGAAGTGTCTTGGCTTCTATTGATAAGAATAGTAGCCCTAGTATTGATGGTTACAATTCTGGTTTTTTTAAATATTCCTGGAACGTGGTGGGGCCGGATTTCTGTGCTGCTGTGGGGGACTTCTTCCAGAAAGGTAAACTAGTCAAAGCTGTAAACAACACTCTTATTACCTTAATCCCTAAATGCTCTATTCCTCACAATGTTACTGATTTTCGTCCTATTTCTTGTTGCGCTGTTGTTTACAAGACTATCACCATTTTTTTTACCACCTTTTTTTTTGGCAAAATCACACAAGCACCCCAAAAATTGTTAATGCCAAATAGAACATGATGGCAGGAAGTTGCTTAGTCAGAAATGGACTGCTTTATGTAAGCCAATGACTGAGGGAGGCTTTGATATTAAAGAGATACTGAGCTGGAATAAAGCTCAGTCTCTTAAGTGGATCTGGAAACTTAAAACACAACATCACTCAATTTGGGTCAAATGGGTTAAGGCTTATTTACTGAAGGGGGTCTCTGTCTGGGATGCTGTGAGAACTTCTACAACATCTTGGTATTGGAATAACCTCTTGACTGCCATGTCTGAATTTGTTCAACAGGTGAGTTTAGGGACAGCTCAGTCTTTGCTGGCAGACATGACCAACTCCTTTGCTGCTGGGCAGGTTTATGATATGTTGAGAAACCCTTGTCCCAGAGTGTCTTGGAGATTCACTGTGTATGATTCAGCTGTTTATCCTAATCATGGGTTTGTTGGTCATTTGGTTATTCAACAACGACTGCCTACTATTGACAGATTTATTTGCAGAGGCTTTCATTGGATTAACAGATGTCTCTTGTGTGGAGCTGCTGAGGAAACAGATTCACACCTGTTTTTTGAATGTCCCTGGGCTACTACTTTATAGTCTATTGTTCAGAATGTCTACTCCTTTGCAACTTATACTTTTCAACTGGCTAGTACTCTGGATTGGTACCGTGCTCATAATAGAGGTCACAGCGGGATGAAGAAGAGGAGGAGAAGTGTTCTGCTTTGTCTCATCTACTATATTTGGCAAGAACGCAATGCACACATATTTTAGGACAGGACTAGGACTATGGATGAACTTCTGTATTTGATTACTTCTCCTGTGAACCTTAGGATGTATCATTGTACTTTGGGTTTTACTGAGTAGGATTTCCCTAGCCTTGCTCTTTTGTTTATGTTGTCTAGGGGGCTTCCAAGGCTTCCTTGTAGATTGGTAGTGGGGTCTTGTACTTCTAACTATTTAATTAATGAGAAGATCCTCATGCTTTCTGCAAAAAAATAAAAATAAAAAAATAATAATAATAATAATAATAATAATAATAATAATAATAATAATAATAATAATAATAATAATAATAATAATAATAATAATAATAATAATAATGGGCTATGCTCCCACATCTACCTTCTTTGGGCTTGTATCATGTTCTGGATTGGTACATTGCTCACAACAAGGGGACTGATGATGTCAGGGGAAAACAGAAATGCATTTTGGCGGCTTCAATCTTTCATATCTAGAGGGAGCGGAATGCTCGTATTTTCCGCGCCCAAAAGAGTGAGCCCATCAGGATCTCCTATAGGATTATTTTTTATATTTGTGTTCGAATGGCTTCTTGTAAGAGAGATTAAATAGGAGTTACTCGGGTTTTTTCTTTTGGTTTTTTCTTGAGGGGACTACTTTGGTCTCCCTTGTAGGAAAGTTATTTTGTTAGGGTCTTGTAATAGCATTCTAATGATTATATATATATATATATATATATATATATATATATATATATATATATATATATATATATATATATATATATATATATATATATATATATATATATATATATATATATAGATATATATATATATATATAGAAAAAAATATAATAATAATAATAATAAATAATAATAATAATAATAATAATAATAATAATATAATAATAATAATAATAATAATAATAATAATAATAATAATAATAATAATAATAATAATAATAATAATAATAATAATAATAATAATAATAATAATAATAATAATAATAATAATAATAATAATAATAATAATCGATGGGCATGATAAGCCCCTATGTCCAGCGGATCTTTTGATTTATTTTTGGTACAAGGGACGAGATATGTGTGTGAATTTGATGCGTGCATTTTATATAGGTATTTTGTACTTCATTTGCACGCATTTTTATGCATTTTTTTTAGTGTTTTGCTACAAATGTCCCCCGAATCGTCTACTTTGGTTTGTCTTGTATTACTTGCATGTATGAACCAAGATGAGCATAATCAAGCCTAAAACATGTCCCTATGCATGCATTTAGGATAAGAGTTTAGTCGGAGCTTGAAGAATACTATTTTGAGATGCGCAAAGAAGTAAGACAACTAGGCGAGCAAAGGAAGAACTTCAAAATACTAGTGCGACTTTGAAGAGCCATATCTCGAGTTCTACATAGGATTTTTAAGTTATTCCAATTGGAAAAGAAATCTTGTCCTCTTAGCTTTCCAATGCCACCGGAAAAACTCTGTTCGCCCAAGTAACGAAGAAATGGAAGCCGTTTGAAGTTCAGTACGCGAAGCAGGAATTGTGCGCTGGAAAGTACTCGATCGAATACTATCTTGTTCGATCGAGTCCTTTTTCTACTCGATCGAATGTGCCTTTTTGATAAGTGTTCGATCGAGTACCTAAAGTCCTCGATCGAGAGGTTTTATCTTGGATTTGTTCGATCGAGTGATATAAAGTTGTTCGATCGAGTGACTAGCTTATATACTCAGGATTTTTACTCTATGTTAGGTTTGTTTTATGTCAATAATCACTTCCCTATGTAAAGGAAGTCAGGATTAGGTTAAAAGACATTTTATCATACTGTTTTACTGTTAATCTCTGCTACTACCTTGTTCTCTTGCCGGATTCTAAACTTCTGTAACCTTTCTACTCTTTTTTTTTTTTATATTAATTCTCTTTTGCTTATATCTTTCATTATGTTTGTTCTTGCTTCATCTTTCTCTTTTTCTCTTTTCCTTTATCCATTATTATGTTTAGTTAATTCTCCTGCTAGGATTTAGGGGATTCAATGAGTTTATGTTAGTTACTAATTAGAGTTGCAGATCTGTTGCTAAAATCATGTCTTTGTTGTTAATCACTACATATAACTGTTCTTGTCTATTTGAGTCGATGCAAATAGGTAATAAATCACGGTACACCTTGACCTAGACCGGAAGGTTGGAATGGGTAAGACCTGTAGTGAACATTAGGATGCTTTAGTGAGGGCGGAAGCTAAGTTAATAGTGTTTTAGGGTGAATTGAGACAGGAAGGAGATATTTGTTGCCCCTTAGACCGATACAAGTGACCGATCTGTGACCTTAGCTGCAATTATCTGACATTCATTGGTGACCCGACAATCTTAGTTCTCTCTCTTTATTGTTAATCCCTTTATTTTTATCGCTCAATTTCTTTTGCCACCTCTCTTAGTTTAGAAATCATACTCAAACCCCCGTTACTCTTAGACTAATTTAAAATAGATAAATCTCATTTTTGCCTCCCTGTGGAGTTCAACCCTACTTACCGCTAGATTCTGTTAGTAGTACTTAGGTATTTATTTTTGGTACATAACGAGCGTATCAAATTTTGGCGCCGTTGCCGGGGAGGCAGCGTAGTTTTATCTGTTTTTATTTAGTCTATTTCTTTTTTCATGGAACCTTGGTTCCTTGAGACCATTCTCATGTCTCTCATTCTTGACTTTTCGCGGAGAGAGAACGAATGTTTTGGTTCTTATATAGACAGGTGGGAGGAGTGGCTCGAACCAAGACGAGGAATGCTTTCGGGACTCCAAATATGCCAGTCTATCATCCGGGGAATTAATGCCTCTACGCGAGCATACCTCGAGGCTAATGGTAAGTGGGATTTCGAAGGAATCCCCATAAAAGAGGTATTAGAATTTTTTGAATGGTTTGCTACTGAAACTCTTAAACCCAATTTCTCTCTTCATGTTGACTCAGATGAGGGGGTGGGTGAGACCTTAGAAACCGTTTTAGGAAATACTGACGGAGAAATAGAGGAGACCATTAGCGTGGTTGATAATCCCTTTTATAAGGATAATTTAGAACCCCTCTATGATTCTTGCACAGATAGTGAGGACGACTGGGAATGTCTCTTTGAGAATTTCCCTACTGACGAGTCTAGCTATAAGGAGAGTAAGGAGAAAAGTTTTGACAGTCTTGAGGTTAAATGGGATAGTTATGACGATATTATGGATGAACCTATTATTGAGGACCCAATTGACCCAATTGACTCTACCGTCCCTTGCATTTGGGATAAGTACCCACCTTCTCCTTTAGAAGACCAGATTCCTTTACCTCATAATACAAACCCGTCAGTGCATCTGGATTATACTCGCGTTATTTTTGAGTCAAATGCTCATGAGCTCTCTTATTTTCCACTCGCGGTTAATTTGAACTTTTATATTCCGCCCGTAACTGGAGGGCAGAATTATTCTGTGGATAAATTTGGGAGCTGTCATAAGAAATTCGCTAGGCTTAAACGGATGCACATTTCAATTTCCTATATTATTATTATATTATGGTGCTATTTACAGTTTTGTGTAGCACATGCGCGGATTTATGATCTTATGCTAAGAACTTTGAGTTGCTTTGATTGTGACCAACTGGAGCAGCTGGATGAAGAAAAGAAGGTCGAGCTGGGACCTGTCTGAAACTAGTGCTACCCGGGAGGCAACCCGGAGTTTAATTTTTTAGCTGTTTTACATTTCAGTTTTGTGTGTGTATTAAATGGTTTTCGCAACCATAGACTCTGAACGATCTAGGCTTAGTTTTTGGTCGTATTTGTAGTTGCTATTTGCGTCTTTTCAGGTGTTCCCTTGACGCCTAAGAGTTGCGCAATAAGGAGTTTTCGATCGAGCAATCTTCTACCCGATCGAGTGACTTACTCCCTTGATCGAATGCTTTCCATCTTCGATCGAGCATCCACAGACACGACCATTTCGATCGAGCACTTCCCTTTTCTCGATCGAGCACTTCCACAACCCATTTCACTCGATCGAGTAATCCACTCTCTCGATCTAGTTGGCTTGCTTTGATTCGCTTACTGTGACGCTGTTCTGGGGCTATTTAGAGACCTCCCATGTTGCTGGCTGGTTTGGGGAGGTCCTTACTTCACGTATTCTTGTGAGTTTTCCGCATCTCCACTCTCTCCTTTTTAGTTTGCATTTCCTTTCCCTATTTTTAAGTACAATGAGGGTATTGTACGGTTTGGTTTGGGGAGGTTATGCATCCATATCTATGTCTGCATGTTGTCTTTACTGCATTTTTGTTATCACGTTTAATTTCTATATGAAATTGCACTATTATCTGTCTTTTTGCTTAAGCCTTGCATTAAAATATATTTTCTTTTAGCATTGTGTGGACAACGGCCCACCTGCGTATGCCCAGCCAATCTGTGGACAATGGCAGCGGTCTTTTGAAAGCCACGCTCGGCGGCGTAAAAATGCTTTCGACCGGATCGTTTTAGATCGGTCGGTTTCGTCTCGGTAAGGGTCTCGAAACGATTAGAGATGTTCGGAGTCGCCACCAAGCATTTGTGGGATGCTTGGAACCC
The DNA here is from genome assembly GCF_048544455.1 of Silene latifolia. NCBI lineage: Eukaryota > Viridiplantae > Streptophyta > Magnoliopsida > Caryophyllales > Caryophyllaceae > Silene > Silene latifolia. The sequence goes on along the minus strand of NC_133538.1, from coordinate 460,302,472 downwards.
GTTCGAATCAATTTTATACCTTGGTCAAACGAAGCACAAAGCAGTGTTTGACATAGGTACTAAAGATAAGGAATCGTCCCTCTTTAGCATCCTATTTCTAGAATGACTCTCGTACGCCCTGCATAAGGTCGTCTTCTATCCAAAGTTTCAGAGTAAGAGGTGAAGGTACGAATTAGGAAGCCCTTTAATCAGACACCCAATCCCACCCGTGGTAGCGGCCTCTACTGATCGATCTTGGTTGGTTGAATACAAAAGTTGATAAAACGGTTTAAATGCATGAATACGCGTCCAATAATTTAAACCTAACATGTGAGAGCTTTCTAAGTCAATTGATTTAATCCAAGTATCAAGTATAAGATGTCGAGTTGGATTTATGATTGATTTGCATACAAGACGGAAATTAAACATCCATTTACCGTATTAGGTTTATGGCGCATAACGTGATCCATTTGTCTTAGTAAGGCATTTTGCAAATATGACTTTTGAATGAGCAAATTAGTCATCTGATCCGTCCTATATCTGGGTTGGCCGGAGTCGGGATCGTCCTAGACTAATGCTGGAAGAGGACAGACCCTGCATCAGGCAACCACATGAGGCGTGAGCCTGTTGGCGGTGTAAGGGGGTCTCCCCTGGTTTTGAAAAAAGGAAAGAAATGGCTTGTTTAGGCGCAGGTCAGTCAACGGTTTAAGACGCATTCTGACCATTTGAAAAATGTGTATACAACGTGTTGGAAAGTGGGTTTTTGAACCCGTTTTGGTTTGAAAGTGTCGTTTAGACTGTATTTGTGTTGATTTGAAGAACGGGACTTGAATAATCATCATTATTTTGATGATATTCGATGTCGGGTTCGACTTGACAAGCTTGACATGAATAGTTTTGAAAATAATTATGAACTAATTGTTTTAAGTTCATTTGAATATAATTAGTCAATTCTCATCATCGTACTCAGGTTAAAATCCGACATGGTATGTAGAACCAAGGATGACTTTGTGTTGGTGACTAATACATTTATTTTGAAAATGTAAACAAATGATGAAAGGCTTTAAAATACCTCCCAAAATGTAAAGAAATGAAATATAAGGCTTTAAAATACCTTTTAAATGTAATTAACCAAATATTATCACCGAAACACGGATTAAACCGTCATGGTATTAGGAACCAAGGGTGAAAAATGTTTTATGGTTAAAAACTTGTAAAAATAAATAAAAGGGTTTGAAAATTTTTGAAATGATAAAAACCGATTATAAATATGAAAATAGATTAAATAGGAAAGACGTGAACAAACACGGTTGAGTCTGACCCGGACACCCCATTGAGGCGCGAGCCTCTGTGCATAACAATGGGCTTCTGTCTCAGGCCAAAACTGAGTTTTGGCTCGTCTACCCTTTGTTTTGGATCGTGTTATGCATGATTTAACATGTTATGGTCATGAAACAAGTAAAGACATGATAAAAGAAGGATTTTTACACCCTCATACTTACATGCTTGGTTATGGCGAGAAACCGACGTAAGTGTAACAACTCGTTTGGTCGAAAAAGACTCGGTTTAAAACCGTTTTAGTAAGTAAAAAGAGTGTTTTGTTAATATTAATGATGGTGTAGTGGTCGGTCAAGTGATTTAATGCACGATGACGGTACCAAACAATGTGTAAGGCTTGTATTTACGATCGGTAGGTCATAAATACGCGTCGGATTGTGACTTAGGAAGTCGAGTCTAGAATTTTAAGGGAGAAAGAGAGGCGGACACTCGCGTAAGTTCTCAAATGGGGGCATTTGAGGGTTATTTATAGGAAAATGAGCGGTTGTGTGAGTTTTGAGCGACGTGGCCACCTGGGCTGCTCAAAGAGGCGCGAGCCACGTTGCGGGTCTTCGAGTTGTCCTGCCACTTTCACACAAATGCAATCATGATTTGTTTTATCCTAGGATTTGTAGTCACATGTTTGGTGCTTGACCATTCATGAATCCGGAAAATCTTAGTATAGAAGGTTTTGAATGGTTTGTTTTTTGTGTTTGACTCGGTTTGACTCGTTGTTGGAGTCGGGATTTGAATTTTGAGTCGATTTTTGGTCCGGTGTCGGTTTTGACTCTAGTTAGTTTCATTGAGACCCCGTCGTCGTGCATTAAACACTCCAGGTACTTTTGAAAAGTTTTGAAATGTTTTATTTTCGAAATCGTTTTATGTTTTCCGAAGTAAAGTTGTACACGAACTGTCTATCAAACGCCGCGATTCTAAAGCATGTTATAGCCCTATAATCATTGGGTGTTTGTTGGAGTCTCAGTAGATACTGGGTATCTACAGATCCCCCACTTTGACTGAGGCTTGGACAGGGCAAAAGTCAAAGTAGAGCCCCCAGGTCAATCGAAGATTACAACCTGGAGACCCAAGCGACGTCAAGGTGGCTCGGAAGGATTCGGGCTAAGGACCTGCCGTCAGGAAGGGCGACGCCAAGGCGATTCGAGAGTATGAGCAAAGGACCTATCGTCGAGAATAGCTTAGAGTCTATCGACAATCCGTGCGGGTCATTTAAAGTCCGTTAGACTACGTACAAAGGCTCGCCAGCCATAAGAAGGAGTTATACCTAAGGCATCTTCGGATATGTCCTCGCACGTTTGCGGACAAAGGCTCGCCAGCTTTGGTGCGTACATGAGGAGGGCTCGCCAGCCATGGGCGTATATGAGGAGGGCTCGCCAGCCGCGATGCGTAGTAAGGCTCACCAGCCATAGGGCGCATATGAGGAGGGCTCGCCTGCCGCGATGCATAGTAAGGCTCGCCAGCCATAAGGCGTATATGAGGAGGGCTCGCCAGCCGCAATGCGTAGTAAGGCTCGCCAGCCATGGGGCGTATATGAGGAGGGCTAGCCAGCCGCGATGCGTAGTAAGGCTCGCCAGCCATGGGGCGTATATGAAGATGGCTCGCCAGCCGCGATGCGTAGTAAGGCTCGCCAGCCATGGGGCGTATATGAGGAGGGCTCGCCAACTACGATGCATAGTAAGGCTCGCCAGCCATGGGGTGTATATGAGGAGGGCTCGCCAGCCGCGTTGCGTAGTAAGGCTCGCCAGCCATGGGGCGTATATGAGGAGGGCTTGCCAGCCACGATGCGTAGTAAGGCTCGCCAGCCATGGGGCGTACATGAGGAGGGCTCGCCAGCCAGATGCGTAGTAAGGCTCGCCAGCCATGGGGCGTATATGAGGAGGGCTCGCTAGCCGCGATGCGTAGTAAGGCTCGCCAGCCATGGGGCGGTCGGTTAATTGACCGTGAGAATAGCCGCGTCGGATGGACTTGTTTTGAAAGTAGTGAACTCATGATGCCGCCATGGAAATGGTGAATTTGAATTTTCACTACTGTTGTTTTTGAAATAAGCGGGTTCCGCGAGGGAGCCCCCTGTTGACATTTGAAGGAATAGCGAATTTTGAATCTTCACTACCCGTTTTTTGAACTTGAAGTGGCGGTTTTAATCACCGTTTGTCTGAATTTTGAAGGAAATAGTGAATTTTAAATTTTCACTATTACGTTTGGAGTGACGGTTTATGTTGCCGCCGTTGACATGTGAAGGAAATAGTGAATTTTGAATCTTCACTATTGTTTTTGAAGTGACGGTTTATGTTGCCTGATGCGTGTCAATTATATGATGTTTTACACCCTATTTTACACGCATTTCAGAGCTCATTTATGTTGTTTAAAGCTACTATTTGCCCCATTTCGTCTACTTTCGTATTTTTATGTAATATTGCAGATTTATGCGGAAATGAGTAGATATTGAGCTAAATCCGTCCCCGAATATCTTGCATTGCATTTTGACGTGAAGTATTTACTTAAGGAACGAGCTTGGTGCGCATTTCAAGGCCTGAAAAACAAATCCACGAGAATTTAGAAGTCAAGTATCAGTTAAAGCAGTCGATCGACCGCCACTTATGGTCGATCGACGATACCACGACTTCCAGGAGCCACTGTTCAGAGCTTACCAGTCGATCGACCGGCCTCAGTGGTCGATCGACCAAGCCACTAATCCGCGTGAATTAAAAGATCGAGAATAAGCAAGCCCATAGTAGTTAGGTTTTGACAATAAGAACTATGTTGTATTCTATATAACGTATGCTAGGTTTTGAGAACAGTCATTCAGTTTTTATCAGTGTTAGATCACGAAATTTATTAGGGTTCTTTAGTTTACAAATATTTCTTTCAATAAAAGTTACATTGGCATTCGGTTTTCTGATCTTTCTTCCTGCAATTCTTCTACTGGTATTCCTTTATTCACTATTTCAGTTTTATTGCTTAATTCATTTGTAGTTAGAATTGATAGATTAGTTTCTCGAAGCCATAATTATCATTTTATGCTAATCTTTTGTTCCGTTAATTTAAGCATGAATTCAGTAGTCTATTTCGTTAATCTTGTTGTTGTTTTTACCAATATCATGAGTAGCTAAATACCTCGTGCTAGGATGTAGGGGAACTGTAGGATTAGGCGGCATTAGATTGTAGACCCTAAATCGCATGCCGGTCGATCGACTGGGTTCCCTGGTCGATCGACTGGCCACGCTGAGATTTCTTCGTCTTAATTAATTTAACTTCTATATTTGACGAATCGAGTGCACGCGACTAGTTGAATGTTTAGGATTTGACCGACCCAATAAAGATCGAAAGATAGGGAAGGGAGATAGCCTACTTAATTAAGACGACTAGATTAACGAGATCGAAAGATAAGTTAGTTTAGCCTTTTTAATCACTTTTCAGGACGAAAGTTAGTATTAGTGATATTAGGGACCTGTAGCGAGATCGAAAGATGCTACTTGTGAGAGTGGACCGAGAGGACCTCTTATTTTCCCGTCTCACGTGTTTGTTTTAGACCTACCTAGCCGCTGCCTCCGAAACTACAGTGAACCGACCATCTTAGTACCCCTTTTTATATTTGATTTTATACATTTCTTTAGTTTATTGCTCATTAGTTATAGACCAATTCAATCAAACCCCCAAATCATTGTTACCTTGGACTGAAATTAGACAATTATTAATTACATTCGCCTCCCTGTGGTTCGACCCTGCTACCACTGTCTGTAATTGTTGTTGGATTATAAATTTTATCTTTGGTACTCACAACGACGGGTATCATTGCCGCTGTTGACATGTGTGGTGAAAATAGTGAAATTAAAATTTCCACTATTATTTTGAAAATAACGGTTTTAATTGCCGTCGTTTGAAATTTGAAGAAATAGTGAATTTGAATTTTCACTATTATTTTTTGAAAATTGACGGTTTTAGTTGCCGTCGTTTAAAATAGCGAATTTGAAATTTTCACTATCATTTTGAAATTGACGGTTTTAATTACCGTCGTTGAAATTTGAAGAAATAGTGAATTTGAATTTTCACTATTCGCTTTTGTATTTGAAAAATGGCGGTTTTAATCGCCGTTTCTCGAAATTTGTGGAAATATCGAATTTGAATTTTCACTATTCGCTTTTGTATTTGAAAAATGGTGGTTTTAATCGCCGTTTGTTTGGAATTTTGAAGGGAAAATAGTGAATTTGATTTCACTATTTGTTTTTGTATTTGAAAAATGACGGTCCTTAATGTCGTCATTGAAAATTTGAAGTTTGTTATGGGAAATTGGGCCAAAGCCCAAAATTTCGCTAAAAGAGCAGGGAGCACCCCATTGAGGCGCGAGCAACCTGGCGAGGTAAGGGAGCTTCCCTATTTTTCTGTAAAAGACGCGAGAATGGTTTGCATACCATTCTCACTTCGTCTTCAACCTTTCGACAAAACAAACTAAAAACTGCCATTGTTGGTCTCTAGCTTGCTTCCATTCGTGCCATTATCAACAATGTCATCTCAAGGTATGTATTTCCTCTTGAATCCATTTGAATTTGTTGGTCTTTTTGATAAATTGAATTAGGGCGAAATGTTTACCCTTGAAAATCGATTTGGGCGTTTTTGCTTGAGCCCATTTTGAGTGAAATTGATGGTTGCATTAGGGTAGAAACCTGTTTAGGAGTATAGGGGTGCCTTTAGTTTACATTTTGGTCCCCGTTCCCGCTCCCTATGCTCGAAAAACTTGAGGGAGGTGGAGAAACCGTCTCATCTCACAATGCCAAGTTTATTTGCTTGGGTAATAGGTCCCACTAGGTTGCATTGTAGTCAGGAAGGACCGTATTTGCCATTATGGACCTTTGTTGGGGTATTGTGGGTAAAATTGGAATTTTTGCCTTTTGTGACGGTCTTATGTCTCACAAAATAAGCGCCTGTTTGAGCTTGAATTGAGTCAGTTTGCCTTAAAATGGACCTCATTGGTCGTTTAGGTCGCTTTGAGGCGTGATACAATCACGTTGCCTCGTCGTGGTCGTATTTTGAATTTTTGACCGGTTTGCGCTCAAATTGGCGTAGAAATTGCCTTTTCGAGCCGTTGAAAAATACACCATTGTATTGGGAATGTATTTTGGTTTGTTGGTGGACCTTGTATGGGTCTCAGGGTGCCGTTTTTTGTTGTGGGTGTTTTGACTCGTCTTTTGCTTGAAAAGAAGGGCGAGTCGTTTTTTGTAAATTGTTTTTGTTTGGTTGGGTTTGAGCGAGATTGCCCTTATTCTGGTTTGCAGGTTTTTTTTGATTTTTTTTTTGGATTTGTCCATTTTATGTCGTCGTAATGCCGAAATTTCGGCTGACGTTCTTTGTTTACATGAGAGTGTTCGGGATAGGCTAGGTCCCTTGCTGCGACCTTTGAGGAGTTGTTTGGGACGGGGCCGGTTAGCACTCCGGTTAGTGCATCTGCCGCGATAGTGGAGGACGCTTCCGAGGAGGAGGGGCCCCCTGAGGAGACTGTTGGGCCGATAGGGCCGTTGAGGAGCGTGAGGAGCCCGTTGTTGGGGCCACTGGCGTTGAGAGAGCTCAGACTGGGTCTGAGGCTGGTACCTCTGGGAGGAGGGTTTCTACGAGGAGGCGAACTCCTCGGCCGACCAGGCGGACGTTACGGAACGTCGCTAGGGTCGTTGAGATGCCTCCTATCCGCCACGTTGAGTCTCGTGGTCAGAAGAGACGAAGGGCGGAGACGGTTGAGGACGTCGCTGACGTCGCGAGTTGGGATGCTAGACGGGTTACAGCCCCGCGAGGGCTGGACCTGCGGGCGGCGCCTGCTTGGGCCGAGGGTTTTGACGGTAGCCAGTTGCTGCTTCGACTGGACAGGCACATCTCCTACCGTGCTCACCAGGGCTTGGTGAGTCGTGTTACCTGATTGAATTTTCATCATTTTTGAAGTATCAGACCTGAATATGGGTTCTGACGTTTTTTATTTTTGATTTCAGAAGATCGGCACCATGAAGACTTTCTCGGGCTTCACTAAATGTATGGGCCTTTACAACGTTCTCCGAGCCGGGACGAGGGCGTTGTTAGAGAGGTCGGCTTTTGGGTCGTTAGTGGCCGCTTGGCGGGATATTCACAGGTCTTCGATTAGGTCGAACCTGTGTCTGATCCGTGCCATGTTGGATCGGTACTGGGATACGACATCGTCGTTTCACATGGAGTTTGGGGAGGTCGGCGTGACCTTAGAGGATTTCGCCATGATATCCGGCGAGATGCCTGTTGAGTTTACAGAGACACCGGAGAGGGTGTCTTCTCCTGCGGTTACTCGTCTGATCAGTACTATTTTGCCTGAGCCTTCTGACGTTACTCCGTACCTGATCGCGAGTTCGTATGTGAGTGACCACTTCAGAGGGAGAGTGGCGGGCGCTGCTCCGACGTCGTTGGCGAGTCCGGAGGCTGAGGCTAGAGCTGACGCGCAGAAGGCGCGGTTGTGGTTGTGGTACTTCTTGGGTGCCACATACTTTGGTGACAAGGGTGAGCGCTTGTCGACCAAGGTACTTCCTCTCCTTGTTGACCTTGACACTTTGGGTCAGTTTGACTGGGTTACGCCGGATTTGGCGAGTTTTACCTGGTACATGCACGCGGCGGTGTGTCCGGAGGCAGTGGGGGAGGGTAGTGCCCCTGCTTTGGTTAGTCTCGGCCTCATCTTGGAGGTACGAGCGTTTTTTTTTTTGTAGTTTTTTTTTTATTTTGATTTTTTTTATTTTGATTTTGGCAATTTTTGAGAGATTGGCTGATTCGTGTTTGCTGTGTTTGATTACAGGCTTGGTTGTATTCTTACTTCGTCCCTCTGCGTTCGGGGACTACAGGCGGTGTCCCTTTGATCTACCCTGCTGTGTGGGGTTGGACGGTGGCTCGGAAGAAGTCGACTAAGTCGACTTACGAGGACTGCATGCGTCGTGTGAACGCCCTTCGAGTTGCTGACGTAAGTTGTTGTTCCTTACTCCTTCTTCTTTATAGAAATAGATAGAGATAGGATTACTAGGTAGCTTAGGAAGCCCCCAGTCGATTGAGTAGCTTTGTCTTGAATGCAGTTCGCCGGGTGGCCTTGGGAGCACTACACGGAGGTGCCGGCCACTGTCAGGGAGCATCTGCGACCTCGCAGCTCCCAGTGCTTGCACTTGGAGATGGCGATCGAGCCGTTTTGGTACTTGGGCGAGCGTTTAGCCCGTCAATGCCTTACTGAGATCTTCGTGGTACCGGTCGACCTGCCTGGGGTATTGTTCAAGGAGTCGACCCCTGACGAGGTTGAGGAGCACCTTCACGGTCAGGGTGGTGAGGAGTTGTTGCTACGAGACGTTGATTACGACACCTTCCGGTTGTCGACGCTTGCCTGGTACCCGATTGAGGTATGTTTTCCTCTGTTCTTTTTTTTTCATTGTCCCTTTTGATAGGAAGGTTTGTTATTTTTGATAGGGATCCAAAATGTAGGGAGTCGACAGGCTGATGAGGACTCAGCCCCCATTTTCCCCGGCAGAGACCACCTTTCAGGGGCCGGGTGGCGAGGAGCTACAGCTGCGCTTACCAGAGCTTGCAGTTGCTGAGGTGACCGACGTTGGCATGGAGTGTAGATTGGTCGTTCTGAGGGTGAGTTCTCGATCTGAACATTTTCCTCATTTATATTTTGCCTTGCATTGTATTGAAGGACCTTTTTGGCTGTAGGTGATTGATACCGTCGTTTAGTATCAAAATTTAAATTTATAAAACCGAACTAAACTAACAGAAGCTAGTGGTAATACGGTCGAACCACAGAGAGACAAGGTTAATTATGTTTGCTAATTTTTAATCTATTGAAATAACAATTAAAAGGGGGGTTTTGATTTGGTTTGAAACTAAATTGCAAGTGAAATAAAATGCTGTAAAAAGATGAAAACAATAATAGAGAAATAGCTAGGACGATCGGTTCACTACAGTTTCGACGGCATTAATCTAAAGTAGGTCTGATATGAGTACGGTATTCGGGTAAATGACAGGCCCTCACGGTCCACTATCAACAGGAAACACCCTTTCGGTCTGAATTCCCTCCCTAAATCACACTAACTAACTTTCGTTCTGGTCAGTGTAGCTAAGTCTGCAACTTCTATCTCCTTTCGGTCTCAAGAAATTCCTATTGCCTTTCGGTCTCAGGGGTAGACTAATTATCATAGTTTTCTAGGTCTATTCTATTCTAATCTCTCGATCTAGGTCTAGAATTCCCAAGTCAATTAACAATTCTCTTTTTGGTCTCCTCATTAAATATAGCAATTAAATAACTATGATAAAGAAATAACCGACCTAAACAATCCTACAACATCCTAAGCCGTCTACACCATAGATCCCCTCACATCCTAGCGAAGGAAATCTAGCTACTCATATTGATAATTGAAATAACAATAAGATGTGTATAAACTAAATAAGAAGACATAGCAATTGAATTGAATAAATAAAAAGACATAAAACAAATTAACTAAAAGCAATAACTAATAACAACAATTAAACAAGAAAGCAAAAGAGTAATTATTGAAAGATTAAGAGTAGAAATTACAAATAAAATTGGAGGAAGAAGAAGCAACGAAGAGCCGTTCCAAGCAGCCTCCAAAACAAAACATAAAACTGAAAACTGAGTAAAGGAATGATAATCCCCCTTTAGGTTTTAGAAGTCTCTCTTATATATAATAAGAGATTATTATTTCCTAAATAAATAAATAAAAGATAAGACTAATCACTAAGTCTCGCACAAACAAATCTCGCTGCAGCATAAACTGGTCGATAGACCACAAGACCCGATCGATCGATCGAGCATAGCTGAACAAGAGCACGGAACTCGCTCTCGGTCGATCGACCAAGTAGGTCAGTCGATCGACCAAGGGTGCTGTACATTAGTGCATTCTGACGAATTCTGCAGCGCGCAACGATCTTAAAAGAGCTGCCATTTCTTCGTTACTTGGTCAAATCAGGCGTTCTACGCGGCGTTGGAAAGCTAAGAGGATAAGCTTTCATCTCCAATTGGAATCACTCGATTATCGGCTTTAGAACTCTAGATATAGCCATCTGAAGCAGCCTGCAATGTCGAGAAGCAATTCTTTGCTTGTTAAACTCGTACGCACCCATGCTTTTGCTATCTTCAGGCCTTGAAATGCATTCTAAACTTCAATCCAAGTCAAATATTCATGTCCTTCCTAAGCTTAGCTTTCGGGGTCAAGATTTGGTTCATTTTCTGCTCAATCCCGCAATAATCTGCAATATTACCAGAAAAGGCGGAAGTCGACGAAAAGGGGCAAATAGTAGAATAAACTACTAATAATGGACATAAAATGCGTGGAAATAAAGATGTAAAACATCATATTATAGACACGCATCAAACTTCCCCAAACCTTTACTTGTCCCCAAGCAAACTAAATGCAGAACTAAATCTAGATAGAAAGGAGCAAAACATGGACAAACTGAAAACCGTCTACTTAAACCAATTTAATGCATATGAATCAACTACTAAAAGCGCAATGTCAAGCAAACGAATTTATGCGTATTTCAAAAAGATGTTGAACTTTCGACCTTGCAAGACTTTCAAAATTGGACTCTCACGGGTCGCTCAATCACACAATACAGCACAAGGTGAGTAAATGTAAAAGATAGAAAGAAGTAAATTTTGTAGTGACACTCACCTAACTACGACCTATAAGAACATGCCTGCAGTCTAACATGAAAATGATCTCTACAACCGTACATATGCATTCCAACCAACAAATGACCATGACACATGCCGAGATATAAATATGGGATATGTGAGGTATTGGGTAAGAAGGGGCTAAAACGATTTGGATATGTGGAGTTAATAGGCCGAGCTAGCAACAACGGGATCCAAATAATGCACACTTTCCAACTTCAAACTCAACTAATCAATCGGAACGGTGCTAACTGAAGCACAAATCTCACAATCTCCAAGATATGTCAACTCCCCAAAAGATATAAATGATAACATGGGAGTAAAAATCACCAAATCATAATAGTTGAAAAATGTGATCTTCGAATTTCCTTTTTTTCTGCGTAAGATTTACTCGATCGATCGACCAATGCAGCCGGTCGATAGACTGATTTTTTTTTTTTCGAATCTCTCTTTTCTCTTTTCGTATTCTGTTTTTTTTTTCTTTTTTTTTCAATTCTTTTTCTTTCCTTCCCTTTTTCACCATTTCACCAACATCTCAGTAAGGAGTAAAATAACCAAACCGCAATAAACATATTCCCAAAAACTAAGATTACTAGCTTGACAAAGGCAGGCTAAATATAGGATGTAGTTAAGGGACAAAAGGCTAAATTTGGCTATGAGGGGTTTATGGGTAAAATGAATAAAGGGAAACCTCTACCACATGTGTCAACAAACCACGGACCCGAATGCATACAGGCACTAAGCAGATCAAGTTCATGTTTATGCAAATTAATGTAACATGTCTTATAAGGAGTGCTACTCACATTCCTACATGAAATCGGTCATGAATGTCACCGATTTATTAAGCTATAATCCTTAGAAAGATTTTTGTAGTTTGCCAAAATTTTCAAGTCAAGTCTACTAGTTCAACAAATTTTGAAACGAAATTCGAGATATTACGAAAACTTTTGCTAAAAGACGTGATAAAGTGCAAGGCTTAAGCAAATGGCAGTTTACAGCAATGAATACTCCAATCAGACTCAACCTAATATGCAAAATTAAACGGGATATTTTTGTAAAATTTTAAATTTTTAATGATTATTCTGAAAAGTAAGAACAATGCATGCAGAAATGCAATAAATATGAATGCAAAACAAATGCAAATGCAGACTCAAGGATGCATTACCCTCCCCAAACCAAATCGGACAATGTCCTCATTGGACCAACTACTACCTAACAAAGAAGCAAGCTCGCAGACATTTAAGAGGGCGGTAAAAATGCAAACTAAACTTAAGGGAGATAAAATAAAATGGAGTAGGAAACTCACAAGATATAACCTCCCCAAACCAAACATGAAACGGGGGAGATAAAAGCAATCGTGATACAGCAGGGATCACGAGCATACATCGTCGCGGCAACAGCGGGGGCCACAACAGAATAGAAGCACTAGCGGTGAATCGCGTCAATCTAACTCTACAATAACTTGAGTTCTAATTAGCAAATAAACAATAAATCAAACCTCCCCAAACCAATTCCCGACAAAAGGGAATTGCAATAAATCAATTAGAAATACACTACAGGAAAAACGCGGGAAACTGACGGAAAAATAAAGCCCATACTGACGGCCTTTCCGTCGGTATTTCAATTTACTGACGGAAATTCCGTCAGAATCGTGTCACTTATTTCGTCAGTAAAATACCTGTACTGACGGAATTTCCGTCAGTCTTCCAAAAAACTGACGGATCTTTGACGGAAAATCCGTCTTTATTTATAGGCCAATAGTGACGGAATTTCCGTCAGTGTTTAGCATTACTGACGGAAATTCCGTCAGTTGTGTCTGACACGTGGCATTCCACGTAAGTTTCTGAAATCAAATTAACATAGGGTAGTGACGGAATTTCCGTCAGTTTTTTAATTTTACTGACGGAAATTCCGTCAGTTTTCTCACTTTACTGACGGAAAATCCGTCAGTTACATGGACACGTGGCACTTTCCTCTTGAATGCGGAAAATGGAGAGGGAAAGCGTTGACGGAAATTCCGTCGGTATTTTAAAATTGCGACGGAAATTCCGTCGATATATTAAATAACAGGCTGGAAACAAGAGACTGCTACCCGACCCACGATCGTTTTTGCATCGTTTCAAATCTGACTCTTTGCCGACCACGATGCCTATTTGCATCGTTTCCAATATAAACAAAACCTGCAAAACACATCCAATCGTCGACCGCCAAGCGGGAATCCATTTTCACGTCAACCGCTAATGCGGGAATCAATAGACAACAAAAGAGAAGGGGACGCAAATTGTTTTACATAAAAACATAGTCAAATTTGTACATTGTCTTACAAATTAAACAGAGAATTGTTTTACCATGTCTTTCATACTTACTAGACGACAATACTAACTAAACTAAAGTTCTAACCTAAAGGCTCTAACTTAAAGGCTCTAAGTGTTTATAGGGTCAATAAAACTACCACCAATACCTCCAAACCCGTCATCACCACCCCCAAAGTCATCCCGTCTATGTGGAGTAAATTGTGAACACGTGTTTGGGGGTTAAGATGCTTGCAAATCAGCCCAAGCCTTTCTCATTGCCGCCATTTCTTCAGCCTGTTCACGAACCTGTCTTTCAAGAGCAACTCGAGCGGATCGCTCATCATTCATTTGGGTGGAAAGCTGTGAAATCATGCTAGGAGCATAAGATAAAGACCGTCGGCCAGCTTTGTTAGGAGGAAGATCATACCATATATGGGCCCCTGTATCTCCTGTCCCAAACATCCGGTTCTTCTCGTCAAATCCTCCTACAGCCTTGTAGTAGGCCTGAATGTCGTCGGGAGACTGTCCAGGTGGCAATGGCTGCCTCATCTCCTCTTGGAAATCATATTTGAAAAAATAGAAAATCGTCGAAATGATATATATATACCTATCTTTATAAGAAAGAGATTATCGTTCTTTGTAATAAAAATAAATATTAAATTAAATTCAAGAATTTACCTCAACATCAGCCGCTCGAGGGTTAACCCACTCGCCCTTCTTATTTTTCTTCGTCTTCATGAACATCTTGTGGGGGGTGGCCTCTTGACCCTGAAATTATTATGGAAACAAGTAAAATCAAGTATATTTTTGTCAATCATATATATTAACCACTTTTTAAAAGCAATATAAACAATACTTACCAATTCCTTGAAAGCATCGGAGCAACTCTTCCGACTAAGAGTGTGGGTGCCCAATGCTTTTCCATCTTTCCCACCCGACTTCCTATTTGCCGTGTTGATTTTCGAATGTTTGGCAAAAGTAGCATCATTTGGCCTATTCCTAAGGTTCTCCAACCAAGAAACAGGCACCCACTTTGGCGGTTTCTTGTTATATTTTATTCCATTGATAAGAGTGGTAATCCGCCTCGTTACCCTCGCCTGCCACTCAGGAATACAGGATCGATGGATCTTACATGAGTCTGTTTCAAAAAACAAGTGTGAAATTAGTTATATAAAACTTTGGAAAATTCTTATAAACTTAAGAAAATTATTATAAACTTAATAAAATTATTATAAACTTAAGAAAATTATTATTGAAAAACATAATTACCGCAAAGTAATTCCACATCTTCCGACGCTGTGCGTTACTCGCTTCACCTCACCTAGTGAAGTACTCATCTCCTGTGTTATAGGTGAATGACCAAGTAACATATTTCTTGATTGGTTCGTCATCCCACCTGAAAAACACATAAATATTTGAAATTAAAACTGTAAATGTTAAGTTTTTTTAAACTTAAGAAAAATTAACATAAACTTACCAAAAATGATCTGGACGAGCACGGGCCTCTGAGAGAATCACCTGCATGTTCTCCTGTCTATCTGTTGGAAATTCAGGATTTTCCTCATCCTCAACCTCGTCGTCCTCCCGATTCCGTTGAGATGCATTTGCCTTACTATTGCTCCCAATCATACGGCGAAAAATGTTCGGCATAATCACTGCATGTTAAAAATTCAAATCGTTAGTTCAAAACAACCATTTCTGCAGGGTATATATAAACAATTGAAAAAAACACTATGGAAAACTGTGAACTAATTACCACTTGCCTCTTCTTTAATGCATTTTATTGGGTGAATTGAGAGGTTTCTTATAACCAAATCTTGAAAATTGAAACACACTATTGATGTTAAGCTAAAACGACATGTATAAAACAAAAAACCAAATAGCTTAGAACGACAAGTAATAAAAAACGGAGGGCATATTTTATTGAATGTTTAATAATTGTACAATTACAACTAGTCCTCCTCACTATCACTATCACTACAAATCAAAACAGGTTCATCTTCTGAAAAAAGCACTCCCACTTCTTCCTCTGATTCCTCATTTTCGTATCTAATAAGTTCTTCAACTTCATCTTCATCCCCTTCTTCTTCGACGTCTCCGTCATATTCCCTTGACCTCTTTCCACTTTGTCACTTCGTATACATCTTCATCATCTGTATCTTCCAACAAAATCGGTGAAATTGAGTGATCATTCACAACCACATCTTCTTGAAAGACACTTTCTTCAATAGGAGCATCAACTTGTGATCTTGCCTTGGTTTTAAAAACCGCGGACCACTGAATACCTTGATTACCTTTCTTAATGGTTGGATAAGGAGCATAACAAACTTGATCGACTTGAAAAGCTGCCACAAATGGGTTATGTCCACGAAGTTTTTTTTTCTCGTTTACATCTACAAGTCCATAAACCTTATGGATACTAAGTCCTTGTGGGGAATTATCAAGCCAATCACATTTAAACAATATAACCCTATAAACCCTTTGCCCGGCATAATAAGAAAGCTCAATTACTTCATTTAGGGTTCCATAGTAGTCCAACCCTTGATTGAATTCACGAAACCCCATTGCTTAACGTAGACTTGAAACATCAACTCCCTCCTTATAAGCTCGAAACTTATAGCCGTTGATGGAATACCGTCTCCAAGACTTCACCATGTTACTAGGACCCAATGCTAAAGCTATTATTAGATGATCCTTCAATCTATGAACCTATGAATAAAAAAAATGTTAATTAAGTTGTTATATTTTTTTCAATATCTAATAAGAAATCTAAATGTATAGTTCAATTTCAAAGAAAATGTATCATCACTTACTTGATTTCGGAACCATTTCGGAAAACTTTTATCATGTGATGCCCAAACATCATCAGAGGATGTGACATCAGGAAAATTGATTTTGATATGTGCCTCAAATTCCCTATAAGTAGGGAAAGCATGTTTTAGTTATGTATTAATTACCTATAAATTCGATCTAATTTGATAATTAAAAAACAATTGAGTAATGATAAAGTATTAACTTACTTTTCATAAGTATCTAAAAAATCTCCACAGTTCCTTAGCACATAAAAATGAGCTTCTTCATACTCTTTCTCAGTTAAGTACCTCTGTATACATTTTCCGGTTGTAGTTCCCATGTCATCATTGAATAACTCAGGTAACTTAGATTTCAACTGGTCATCGGAATTTACACCAACATCTAAGTCTTTTGCTTTTGTGTCAATGTGATCTTCGAAATAAAAAGAACAGAAATTTGAAATTTCCTCTAACAAAAAAGTGTTGCATATTGAACCCTCCACCCGAGCTTTGTTGCCAATCTTTTTTTTTATATGATTAAGAAATCTCTCAAATGGATACATCCATCGATATTGAACAGGTCCTCCAACTTTTGCTTCATAAGGTAGGTGAAGAGGCAAATGCTCCATGGAATTGAAAAAAGACGGGGGAAATATCTTCTCTAACTTGCATATTATCTCCGCAATGTTTGACTCCAGACGTTCCATAGAATCAACTCTAATCGTAGAAGTACACAGGTCTCTAAAAAATTGGCTTATCTCAGTTATTGCATTCCAAGAACCTGTCGGGAGCAACTCTTTCAAGGCAACAGGGAGTAGTCGTTCCATAAAGACATGACAATCATGACTTTTCATGGAATGTAACACCATCTTTTTATGGTCAACACACCGACTCAAATCTGAAGCATAACCATCCGGGAATTTTAAGTTAGCAACTTGATCACATAGAGCCTTTTTCTCGCGTTTGATAAAACAAACCTAGATGATGTGGTCCGTTTATAGCAAAGTTCATTAAAGTCTTCTTTACCCTTAGTGTCAAATTTAGTTTTACCTGGTACATCCATGATGGTGTTGATAAGTTGTTCAAAAAAATTTTCTCAATGTGCATAACATCCAAGTTATGTCGAATCAACAACTTTTTCCAGTAGGGAAGTTCCCAGAATATGCTTTGTTTCCACCAACCTTCATTCTGATCTTTCAATCTTTTCAATTCTTTATCAGAAGCATCAACTATTTTAGGCAAGTCTTTTACGGATTCCCACACTTCATCACCCGTTAGTTTCGATGCGGCTATGCGATTCTCAGTTTTTCTGTTTTTAAGAAAATGCTTACAATTGTCGCGGAAAGGATGATCAGGTGTTAAGAACTCACGGTGACAATCAAACCAACAAACCTTTTTGCTATTTTTAAGCCAAAAAGATCTATGATCATTTTTCAGGACAATAAGGACAGGCACGATATCCACTTGTGGACCAACCAGAAAGCATGCCATATGCCGGGAAATCGTTGATCGTCCACATTAATGCAGCCTTTAATTGAAAATTTTGTTTCTTAGAGACATCATAGGTGTCCACGCCGGTTTCCCAAAGTTGTTTCAACTCTTTGATCAACGGTTGGAGGAAAACATCTAAATTTGTTTTCGTATTCTTAGGACCGGGAACTAGCACAGACAAGAACAGAAATTGTCTCTTCATGCATAACCAAGGAGGTAAGTTGTACAGAGTCACAATCACGGGCCAACAAGAGTATTTCGTCCCAAACTGCCCAAAAGGTTGAAATACATCCGTACACAAACCTAGCCTAACATTCCGGGGTTCACTTGCAAAATCTGGATGCTCTCTATCGAAATGCTTCCACGCTTCTCCATCACTTGGATGTGCCATTGTCCCCCTTTCTCTTAATCGAGAGTTTTTGTAGTGCCAACTCATCTCACCTGCTATGTGCTTGGTTGCATATAGTCGTTGTAACCTTGGCGCAAGCGGGAAATAAGTTATTGGTTTACATGGAATTCGCCTCCCACTTGAATTCTTTTTACCTTTATACCGAGATGCACGACACTTTGTACATTCTTCAAGATTAGAATTTTCCTCCCAGAAAAGCATGCATCCATTGATACATGCATCAATCTTTTCATGGGGAAGTTGGAGTCCCTTCAGAACTTTTTTAATCTCATAAAAATTGCGTGCCATTTGATTTTCCTTTGGAATTATGTCACCAACGAACGACACAAAACTATTAGCGCATCTAAGAGATATGTTGTTCTCACATTTTATTGATAACAACCTAGCAGCTGCTTGCAACAAACTCAGTTTTTTGAATTATGTCACCAACGAATTATGTCACCCACTGACGGAATATCCGTCAGTTTTTTTAAAACACTGACGGAATATCCGTCAGTAGGCCAATAATTGTGACAACCTGTCATCAACACAGCATTCAAATAACTCGGCCTACTGACGGATATTCCGTCAGTGTGCTTAATGAATTCCAGCTGTACTCCAATTTAAGGTATGAAGCCCACTGACGGAATATCCGTCAGTATTGTGGGATTACTGACGGAATTTCCGTCACATTTTTTTGGCGCCTTTGACTTGGTCAACGCGCCAATAGATACTGACGGGATATCCGTCAGGAAATGTTACTAACGGAATTTCCGTCACAAATCCGTCAGTAACCCGTGTTTTCTGACGGCCTCTTTTTTCCGTCGGTAGGGCCGTCAGTAACCCGCGTTTTTTTTGTAGTGATAGGGAGAAAGAACTCAAATTAATTACCCAACAAAACATAATTAAACCAAAATAAAAGCAGCGGAAGTTGGTTTAATTAAAACTTGAAAAATATTTGGGTAAACAAATTGGTAATTTTAATTGCAAAAATTTGTAAAACTCAGGTAAAGGATGTAGCATATAAAAATTAAAAAGAAAGGAAATAAGGAGGAGAAATAAACGAGAGAGAAAAGGAGAAAAACTCCTCTATCTCGAATTGCACAGCGGCAAGAACTCGATCAAGAATCAGCAGGGCTCGATCGTGGCAATCTCCATGGAACGATTTCCTATCCTCTATCAACACCATATTACCTGAAAATTTCACAAATATGCAAAATACAAAAATACCAATACCAAAACTTGTCCAAAGTCAACTCAAATAAACTAAACTAAAACTAAAACTAAACGTCCTAATAAAAGCAGTAAATAGTTCAACAAAAACCCAAAATTACAAAACAATTACAGCCGAATAGCACTACGGCTCAATAACAAGCTACCCCAAAGCAGGGCACTTGACCAAAAGAAGTCCTTTCAGCAGTATGGACCGCTACTCTAGGCTTCCAGACAACCGGCCTGATCGGAGGAAGGGTATCTGGTGTCACAAAATCAATGGCACGCTTCTTCACTTTGCCCGGCCTCTCTATCTCTCAGCTGCTTGCTCAAATTCCGTCTCACTAGTATCACCAGGATCTCATATGCCCTCTCTGTCATGACTGCAAAGAATGAATTAATGACATGGTCCTCCAATTTGCTCCCAGGGGGGCGGAGGTGTCCATACAATGAGAATATAACTCAAGACTAGCACTAGGAGGATCCGTAATAGGATCTATAGAGGATATGGCGTCACAAGGTTTGACTTGCATCGGTGCCTTATGAACGCGGTCCTGGAAAATGGTCAAATTTTCATCCCCTACCCGCATGATCATGGTCCTATCCCCGAAATCTATCACTTTGCACCAACGGTGCGCAGGAATGGTCGTCCTAAAATAATAGGAGTGTGCGGTCTTGGGAATATCCAAAACCAAAAGTCAACGGGAATAAATAATTTCCCGACCTGCAGCAGTATGTCCTCTAAAATACCTATTGGCCGTGATTGGGTACGGTCGGCCATCTGCACGGTAATATCAGTAATACGAAATTTAGTGAAACCAAGTCTCCTAGCAAGAGACAACGGCATAACACTGACACTGGCCCCTGTATCACATAGGGCGTTATCGACCAAGTGGGTCCCAATACAGCAAGATATGGAGAAACTACCCGGGTCAAATTTTTTATTTGGCAGGTTATTTTGAAGATGGGCAGTGCCCGTCGCAGTGAAAGCTACTACATGATGATCCTCTATATGTCGTCTACGGGATAGAATATCTTTCATAAACTTCATATAAGACGGCACTTGGGTAATTAAATCAGTGAAAGGAACGGTTACCTCAAGACCTTTGACGATCTCTATAAATTTACCGAACTGAAGCTCCAACTTTGCATTCTCCAAACGCTCCTGATACGGGACTGCAACACGGTCGTAGGATCAGCAACCTTCGGCTTCCGTAAGTTTAAAACCTCCGTCAAATCATCAATAAGTATAGAATCATTCAAATTAATTGACGGAATTGCGTCTTGCACTGAAGACCCAGTCGATCGACCATTGGTCTCGGTCGATCGACCAACATGGCTGGGCGTGAACAGTTCCTGTTCAGAATTAATTTCGTCAGGAGATTCAGTCGATCGACTGACAATGTTGGTCGATCGACTGCTCGTGCTGGGTGTGAATAGTTTCTTATCAGAAACTTTTGTATCTGACGCTCCAGTCGATCGACTGACAATGTTAGTCGATCGACCGAAATCTTACCGCAATTGAGCTCGTTTTGCACCAGAAACTAAACTAGCTTCTTCATCATTTCCCGAGTCTCCTCTTGGCTTGTCGGGACTTTCATAAGAGAGGCCACTTCTGAGATTAATGGCATTAATCATTTCAATTGGCCCCTCACAATTGCTCGAAAAATTGGCGACTTGCTTAGCCTCAATATTCTCCAACTGCTTTACAAAATTCTTTGAAGATTCAATCCCAGCTGCTTCCATTTTCGCGACTTGAACCAAAAGACCTCGGACCATTTCTCTCAATTCCTCGGTCTCATCTGAGTTATGGACAGGAATTTCAACTTTCTCCTTGGAAGCTTTAGAAGTTTCGAGCTTTTCGAGCCAGGCTGTAATAGAAGCTATGATTGTCGCAACGGCACTCATTTCATCTCTTTATTTTGGCGAGTTCCCACGCGAATTTCCATTTTCAGCTCTATGAACCGCCATCTCCTCAATAATGTTCCAACCCTTATTATAAGCTACATTATTTCGAAATCTGCCATTTGCAGCCGAATCAAGGATGACTCTGTAGTTATCATACAAAGAATTATAAAATTGGTCGCAAAGGTACCACTCCTCAAAACCGTGGTGAGGAACAGATCGAACCAACTTCTTAAAACGGGCCCATGCTTCATGAAATTCCTCATCGGGTCCTTGCTGGAAATTTGAAATTGGAGCTCTCAAAGCATTGGTTTTCGTAGGCGGAATATACTGTTTGCAGAAAGCCAATGCCAGAGATGTCCAGTCTGTAACTCTAGCTACTACCTTATCAAGGTAGCGATACCACCGACGACGCGTGAGAATCTTTCAAAGAGTAAAGAAACATCTTCTCCTTAACCTCATCTTGTGTCACTCCGGTAGTACGGGTATGGAACAACAATAATCCGTAAACAACTCCATGTGTTTCCAAGGATCCTCATCTGGTAGACCAGCAAACGATTTCGCTCCACCAATTCGATATAGGAAGGACGAATTTCGAAGGGGGGAGTAAATCCTTTTGGAAGGTCGTGTACTGTCGGCTGAAGATTATCAGATATCGTAGTCATGCTTACAATAGAACTGAGAGTACTCAAGCCTTCCTCTCAAAATCTTACTTCTAACTCTGCAAAAGCAAAACTAGAAGCAAAAGTAAGCAACGGTCTCAAGGAACCAAAGTTCCTTGAGACAAGAAAAATAAATTAAAAATAAAGCAAACAAAATTACACCGTCTCCCCGGCAACGGCGCCAAAATTTGATACCGTCGTTTAGTATCAAAATTTAAATTTATAAAACCGAACTAAACTAACAGAAGCTAGTGGTAGTACGGGTCGAACCACAGAGAAACAAGGTTAATTATGTTTGCTAATTTTTAATCTATTGAAATAACAATTAAAAGGGGGGTTTTGATTTGGTTTGAAACTAAATTGCAAGTGAAATAAAATCTTTGTAAAAAGATGAAAACAATAATAGAGAAATAGCTAGGACGATCGGTTCACTACAGTTTCGACGGCATTAATCTAAAGTAGGTCTGATATGAGTACGGTATTCGGGTAAATGACAGGCCCTCACGGTCCACTATCAACAGGAAACACCCTTTCGGTCTGAATTCCCTCCCTAAATCACACTAACTAACTTTCGTTCTGGTCAGTGTAGCTAAGTCTGCAACTTCTATCTCCTTTCGGTCTCAAGAAATTCCTATTGCCTTTCGGTCTCAGGGATAGACTAATTATCATAGTTTTCTAGGTCTATTCTATTCTAATCTCTTGATCTAGGTCTAGAATTCCCAAGTCAATTAACAATTCTCTTTTTGGTCTCCTCATTAAATATAGCAATTAAATAACTATGATAAAGAAATAACCGACCTAAACAATCCTACAACATCCTAAGCCGTCTACACCATAGATCCCCTCACATCCTAGCGAAGGAAATCTAGCTACTCATATTGATAATTGAAATAACAATAAGATGTGTATAAACTAAATAAGAAGACATAGCAATTGAATTGAATAAATAAAAAGACATAAAACAAATTAACTAAAAGCAATAACTAATAATAACAATTAAACAAGAAAGCAAAAGAGTAATTATTGAAAGATTAAGAGTAGAAATTACAAATAAAATTGGAGGAAGAAGAAGCAACGAAGAGCCGTTCAAGCGACCTCCAAAACAAAACATAAAACTGGCGAGTAAAGGAATGATAATCCCCTTTAGGTTTTAGAAGTCTCTCTTATATATAATAAGAGATTATTATTTCCTAAATAAATAAATAAAAGATAAGACTAATCACTAAGTCTCGCACAAACAAATCTCGCAAAGTATAAACTGGTCGATAGACCACAAGACCGATCGATCGACGAGCATAGCTGAACAGTAGCTTCGGAACTCGCTCTCGGTCGATCGACCAAGTAGGTCGATCGATCGACCAAGGGTGCTGTCTGATGAGTGCATTTCGACGAATTCTGCCGCGCAACGATCTTAAAAGAGCTGCCATTTCTTCGTTACTTGGTCAAATCAGGCGTTCTATGCGGCGTTGGAAAGCTAAGAGGATAAGCTTTTACCTACAATTGGAATCACTCGATTATCTTCTTTAGAACTCGAGATATAGCCATCTGAAGCAGCCTGCAATGTCGAGAAGCATTTCTTTGCTTGTTAAACTCGTACGCACCCATGCTTTTGCTATCTTCAGGCCTTGAAATGCATTCTAAACTTCAAGTCCGAGTCAAATATTCATGTCCTTCCTAAGCTTAGCTTTCGGGGTCAAGATTTGGTTCATTTTCTGCTCAATCCCGCAATAATCTGCAATATTACCAGAAAAGGTGGAAGTCGACGAAAAGGGGCAAATAGTAGAATAAACTACTAATAATGGACATAAAATGCGTGGAAATAAAGATGTAAAACATCATATTATAGACACGCATCAGTGATGACCATTAGTCATCAGGCTATGTGGCGAATGGCTAACCGCTGGAGGGCGCTTACTGGTGACCTGGCTGCGAGGGAGGCTCGGCTTTCTCAGGTACTTTTTGTGTGTTGTTTTTGTGTATTTTGTGTTGTATTTCACGTTTTTTTAAATCCTGACGATTATTATTGTGTTTTTTAGGGTACTGCGGATCCGGCGGAGCTTGCTTGGGTCCGTGCTGAGTTGGATACAGCCAGGTCGACGATTGAGGCCCAGGGGTTGGGGATCACCCGTCGAGCCCAGGAGTTGAGGCGTCCTGAGGACGAGCTACGGAGCCGAGACGCGGAGCCGAGACGTGGAGATTTCCTCTCTCAGGGCTCAGTTGGCTGCAGCGGAGGAGCTTCATGTCGAGATGGAGCGCGAGGCGCTGGAGAGTTCTCCGAAGAGGGAGACTGAGCAGGTGGTAGTGTCTGCCTTGGCTGGGACTCCTCGTGAGACCGGGGCTGGTCTGACGGTAGCCGCTGAGTAGTTGTAGTAGTTTGTCCGTGTCTTGGACTCTTGTTTGTATATATTTACATTTTGCGTGAGGCGGTTTGTATATATGTGTTTTTGGATTGTGGTTCATTTTGTGATTTTTTGGCTTTTTGAGTTGTGTTTCGGAGGAGCGCTATCGGCTGTCAATTTTCCTTTTGCTTTGCACCAGTTCCTGCATCGTTAGTGTAGAGAAACAGGCAACAGGTAGCACGTATGCATAAACGTAAACACGTAAAAGCATTTGATTGAAAACAAAATTTAACCAATATGACTTGAAGTTAAATTTGAAATTTGAAATTTGAAATGATATTTTTGAAAATTTCGCGATAAGTCGTCACGTTTGGACTTCTCAAAAGGAATTGAATTGAAAATTGAGCAATTAACTCGTGTCTTGAATTAAATGGCGTCGGAATTATTGAAATTGATTTGTGACTCGAAAAATTCAAACTCAAACCGTCAGGGATGAATTTTTAGAAAACATTTTTACGAGTGTATTTGATTTGATTTTTTTGAGATCAAGATTCGAATTTGCGAGTGCTTGAAATTTTGAGGAAAACTGACGTCGTGTTATCAATTTTCGATTTTTATTTTTGCTGGAAAACTGCGAAAAAGCGAAAAAATTTCGGAATTTTGGCTGACATGGAAACGATCCATCGCGGATCGGGGCGACTAGTCCTTCCCCCTTTTAAAAAAGAAAGAAAAATCTGTATGTTTAAAGCTGCGTCATGGAAACCGTGTTGGATTTCGTGAAACGCGAAAATAAGGAAATGTGAGTGTGAGGAAACACAAAATGTCCTGGACCGTCCCGAAGAGGCGCGAGCATTCTGGCGGGAGGTTTGAGGTGTCAGGAGAAAACACAACTTGAAAGTGACAATTCAAAGCGAGAATCCTGAGAAGAGGCCTAAAGAGGCGCGAGCTACAGGGCAATAAAAGTCAGCTCTCCCTTTTTTCTGAAAAACGCGCTGATAGTTTTGTATAAATAGTGATGTTTGTGCTTCATTGTTTCATCACCCGAAACACAAAAACATCTCTACAAAACCTCTTCTTCTTCTTCCACAAAAATATTTCATGGATGCCTTTGAGAATGCGTTGCGACAATGGTGCCGGGATTTATTGTTGGAGTTAGTGTCCTCCACAATAGTGCGTTTACATAATAAATCTCATTAATGGAATATCATCAGATATTTAATTAATTGATCTTCATTAGTTGATTAACGTAAATCGATAACGGTTGGCTGACTAGAGTTTGACGTTATTGTCGTGAGACGACGGTGATCAACTAACCCCTTTCGGTCACACCTAAAGGAACGAACCCCAATTGGCAACTAATTAATTGTATGAGATACAATTTATTTAGTCCCTTGATTTGTAGACTAAAAGGTTAGTCGATTATTTTTAAAGATATTTCGAGTTGCGAACTCGAGGAACAGCAATTATTATTTAATTATGTGATAACTGAATAATAAATTTTGGGAGACGGGTTTTAGTTAATTAATTGTTAATTCACTAAAATTGTACTAATTGATTAATGTGATTAATATTAGTACGTAAATAATATGTGTAGTGGTACACATATATTTACGGAGTGATTTGGACGAATTAATTATGGAAGTATTTAAATATGAAACGATGTTTAAAATAAAATTACACGTATTTGTGCGACAAATATAAGAACCAATATGGACCCGTAAATGGGCAAGTGGACCGTGTAAAATAGAGTAGTGGATGATTAGGAACATAATCATTTCACCTTACTTTATACACTACCATAATTGATCTTATATAGATTTTTGCATGTGATGTAAGATTAAATAATATAAGAAAATTTGTCCACTTCACCCTCCCACCGGTTTTCCTCCCATATACACTCAAGATGTTTGCTCATTTTTACACACAACATCACTTGAACATCTTTGCATGTGTATCTTTTTTTCTCTAAAAATAATA
Source organism: Silene latifolia (assembly GCF_048544455.1). Classification (NCBI taxonomy): domain Eukaryota; kingdom Viridiplantae; phylum Streptophyta; class Magnoliopsida; order Caryophyllales; family Caryophyllaceae; genus Silene; species Silene latifolia. Next base: position 460,276,425 of record NC_133538.1, on the reverse strand, counting down.
GAGCATTCTCTTATTAAGATTGTTAGTATACAAAAATTAATATTTACTAAGAGAGTTAGTAATATTAAAATATTATCAAGGGTATAATTTAACAAGTTTCTAGTTAAATACTTGTTATTATTTTTGAGTTAAGTTCTTGGGTGTATCTTGAAAGACATCTTGTCTTTGAAGATTTGTAAGGAGGATCATCCATTAGTTATAAGCTCAAGAACAAACTAGTAAGGTGAACTAGTTTGTGCCCATTTTATCATAAAATCAATGTAAGGAAATTGTTTTTCCTTAAACTTTCATTTTTATACTTTTATATTTGCATGCATGTTACATAGATCATCTAAATGATAAATTATGAGATAATTTAATTTTTATTTGAGAGTCTAATATGGATCTATGATCTTTCAAGTGGTATCAGAGCTTAGGCTTGTAATTTGCATGTTGATTTTAAACATTTTAATGAATTATGAGATAATTTATAAAAACTCAAAAATTGTGTTAGAAGAGGTTTTAGCATGAAATTTTTGGGGCATGCATACCTACTGATCTTAAAAGGTTTGTGGTTAAGTTTGGTGATTTTTGAAGTTATTTTGCTTTTTTAAATGATTTTTGGTAGAAAACCGAGTCAAAATGCCGTATTTTAGTTAAAAAAATTGACTAAAGATAGTTAAAAGTTGATTCGGTGCATGGATTTTTTATGGTATTTCATGCATGTTTTCTACTGATTGTTTGCAAAAGGTTGAAGGTTGGTTCAATTTTTTGCATGTTTATTGATTTTATGAGATAAAAGTCGATAAAAGTGATATAAAATAATGATAATTTCGAAACAATTGATTATGCTCATGATAAATTTATGTACATTTAAAAATATTATTTAAATTTTAAAAGTGAATTTTAATATGTGTTTTCACTTTGTTTTGATGTTTATTGGTTTTAGTGGTTAAAAACCGATAAATATCGATCTTTTTCTTCATAAACTTTATCCGGAATTTTGGACAATTTTTCTGACATTTTGGTGTTTTTGGGAGTGTTCCAGAGTACTAAAAATTTTTGTTTCAATTTTTTGGGTAATTTTTCAATTATTTTGGATTTTTACTTAAATATTATGATTTTATCGATTAAATTAGCAAAATATCACCAAATCAAACTAATTATTTATCATAAAATTAGTGAGGACTAATTTTGAGGTTCAAAATAGTTTGGACAATTAGTTTGGACTTAAATGAGATTTAAGAATTGATTATTGATTTTTACATGTTAAAAACCGAATAAATCCACAAAAACCGAGATGGATACCAACGATTGATAGATAGGGCGATTTTGGCATGATTTTACAGCATGTTAAGCATATTTAAAATTGAATGAATGATTGTCATTTATTTAAAGTATTTATCTTGTTGTACCTAGTATGGCCTAGTTTAATTTTAATCGTTATTACTCGAAATGAATGGGAATATCGATTTGTTTGTAGTTAAATACGATCTCGTATCGTCGATTTGTAATTAATTAATAGTTTTATTTATTTTATTAATTAATGTATAATAGGAATAGCTATGTAATTCAATTGTAATAGTTATTTTTACCGGCGTTTCCAAAAGTCGGATTACATCGAGACGGAGTCTATTTTTGGAAGGTGTTCCAAATCCCACAAGAATGAGCCACTTATGGAATGAAGAGGCAAGGGACCAAGGAGTTGGTTTCCGAAATGTAATAGACTAGTTTTTGTTAACTAGGTGGTCATACTAGGATTTATTCATATGCTTACTTGTTTGCTTGTTTTATTTTCGCGCATGCCAAAATCGCCACTCACATGCATTTTTATTTTTCGCGGTTGTCAATTCACGTCATTTACATTCACCGAATTAACTCACTTATAAGGAATTTATGACTAAATTGACAAGATCTCTCACATAACTAAAATTGAGATTAGCCTTACCAATTAGTAACACCTATGAATCTCTTGTTCATTAGAGCCACGCTCGCCCAAGCGGGGTGTTCTCTTTTTACCTTGGGTAAGTAGGGTGGTAAACGGTTATCACACGCTAAAATTGGTTGGACTCAACGGGATATAAGACGGTCTTGTGTTCCGGGGCTTGTAGATGGATTTAAGGAAATTCGTCGACCAAGAGTTCTAGAGGTAGAATTAGTCAACGTGACTTACCGAATTTACACAATTATGGGATGTTTCGCCCAAGCGATGCTCAATTTTGTTTAATATTTGGGTCTTGGAATCATTTATATAATTTAGTGGGAGATCATTATATAAATGCTAAAACTTGTTAAACATGTTTTCACAAGTAAATTTTTAAACAATGGATGTTAATTTTTCCTTTTTGTTGTAGCATTTTAATTCGCAATGGCAACTTCATCAACTCCATCGACTACTTCACTAGGCAAAGATTTATGGCTAAGGTCCGTAATGGACAAATGTATCTTAAAAGATGACGGTAATAACTTTCTTAAATGGGAATCCAACATCAAAATTTCCGCGTTGTCCAACAATGTGCTCACTTACTTGACCGATGCTCCTCCTATCGAGCCCGGTGCAAGAGCTTCATCGGCGGTGCGGAATGCCTATGATGACCATGTGAGGATGTCGAATGATATCAAGAATGTGTTGATATGGTCAATGTCCCCAAAGCACAAGCTATCATGCATTTCTTTAAATGCGTACGAGATATTCACTCGTATGATCACTATGTTTTCACAAACACCTAAAGTCCGTCAATACGATGCGGCGGCACGCTTCTTTGAAGCTAAGCTTGAGAGGGGCCAAAAGGTTGGTCCCCATGTACTCAAAAAGTTCGAATATGTTGACATCCTAGAGCGTCTAGGGTGTAAGATTCCTAAGACTCTTGTGGTGGATCGTATCCTCCACTCACTCCCCACCAAGTTTGCCCACTTTAGGGTAAACTACAACATGAATGACATAGATAAGAGTTACCATGAAATTCATGCACTCCTCACCCAAGCGGAGAGGGATATGGAAGCTAGTGGGAGTGAAAAAGGAGATGTTTTAACCATGAAGTTAAAGAACATGTCCCTTGGAGTCAAGAAAGGAAAAGGGAAGGAAAAGTCCCAATTCAAGAAATCGTCAAAGAAACATGACAAGGGAAAGGGGAAGGCCGTTGAGAATGGAAATCCCAAGGCAAAAAGTGTCAAGCTCTCTGAGGCCGAATGTTTCCATTGTAATGAGAAGGGGCATTATAGGAGGAGTTGTCCCAAATACTTGGAGGATCTCAAGGAAGGGCGTGTGACGCCTATTGGTATGATTTCCTCTCTCTATGTGATAGACGTTAATTATGCTTGTACTTCCACTTGGGTACTTGATACCGGATGTGGCTCTCACCTTTGTAATCATTTGCAGGGTTTAAGGGACGTGAAAGCACTAGCAAAAGGTGATGTGGATCTCCGCATGGGAAATGGAGCTAGAGTAGCCGCCGTTTCCGTGGGGACCTATGTGCTCACTTTAGATAGTGGTTTAGAGTTGTATTTAAATAAGTGTTATTTTGTACTAACTTTAACTAAGAACATCATCTCCATTTCCGCGTTAGACGCGGAAGGCTTTTGTTTTATGATTAAGGACAAGTGTTGTACTTTTTCTTTCAATGATGTGGTTTATGGCAAGGCCATTTCAATTGGAGGCATTTATGTTTTAAATGATGTTAATGTTTATCATGTGGAAACTAAAAAGCTCAAAACGGGTGATACAAACGAATCCTACCTTTGGCATTGTCGTTTAGGCCACATAAATGAAAGACGCATTAAGAGACTTACTTCATCAAAAGTGCTCAAACCATTTGGTTTCGAATCTTATGGTACATGCGAGTCTTGCCTTTTAGGCAAGATGACTCGTGCACCTTTTGCGGGAAAAGGGACACGAGCTAGTGAGGTTTTGGCTCTCATATATATGGATGTGTGTGGACCATTAACCATCACCGCTAGAGGAGGTTTTCACTACTTCATTACTTTTACTGATGACTTAAGTAGATATGGGTATGTCTACTTAATAAAGAACAAGAGTGAAGCTTTTGACAAGTTCAAAGAGTTTCAAAATGAAGTAGAGAACCAATTGGATAAAAAGATTAAGACCCTACGGTCCGACCGTGTTGGTGAGTATCTAAATATTGAATTTGATTCACACCTAAAAGATTGTGGTATAGTATCACAAATATAGTTCGGTCTATAATGAGTCTAACTGAGCTTCCTAGTTCATTTTGGGGTTTTGCCCTCTTGTCTGCAGTATTTTCACTAAATCGAAGCCCGACTAAAGCGGCCGATAAGACTCCATATGAGATATGGACAGAGAAAGTCCCTCATTTGTCATTCATGTGTATTTGGGGTTGCGAAGCGTACGTTAAGATCAAGTCTGACAATAAGCTTGCACCCAGGTCTGACAAATGTCTTTGTGTAGGATATCCAAGGGAAACACGTGGCTATTACTTCTACAATAAACACGAGAACAAAGTGTTTGTGGTTGTGATGGTGTCTTCCTAGAAAAGGAATTTATTTCTAGGAGACAGAGTGGGAGAAAATTTGAACTTGAAGAAGTTCGAGAGTCACAAACCGAGAATGAGGTAGAGGAGAACGTGGAGGAAAGCATTCCCTCTTCCTATGAAATGGTAATTGTTCCTAGAAAGTCAAGTAGGATTTCTAATCCACCTGATCACTACCTTGGTAACCTCGAAGAAGATGGTGTTTTGTTACTTTTGGAAAGTGATGAACCCACTACCTACAAATCGGCCATGACTAGTCCCGACTCCCCGCTTTGGCTAGAAGCCATGCGGTCCGAAATGGATTCCATGTACGAGAACCAAGTATGGGACTTGGTGGATTTACCTGAGGGAGTGCGACCCCTTCAGTGTAAATGGATATATAAAATTAAGCTCGGTGTGGATAAACATGTGGATGTTTACAAAGCTAGATTGGTGGAAAAAGGTTTCACCCAAGTTCTTGGTTTACACTATGACGAAACCTTCGCTCCAGTCGCTATGCTTTGGTCCATTAGGATAATCTTAGCGGTTGCCGCATTTCATGATTATGAGATTTGGCAAATGGATGTCAAAACCTTCTTCTTGAATGAGATTCTAGAAGAAGAGGTGTACATGATACAACCTGAAGGTTTTGTGGATACATCTAACCCTAAGAAGGTGTGTAAGCTCAAGAAGTCCATTTATGGTCTTAAGCAAGCATCTAGGAGTTGGAATCATCGCTTTGATCATGTTATTAAACAATACGGTTTCACTAGAAGTGTGGAAGAACCGTGTTTATACATGAAGTTTAGTGGGAGTAAGGTTGCATTCCTTGTCCTATATGTGGATGACATATTGCTCATTGGGAATGATGTTCCATCACTCACTTCCGTTAAGGAGTGGCTAGGGAAACACTTCCAAATGAAGGACTTGGGAGAGGCACAACGAATCTTGGGTATCCGGATCTATAGGGATACGTCAAAGAGAATACTAGCATTGAGTCAAGAAGCTTATATTGACAAAATTCTTGACCGGTTCAATATGAAAGACTCCAAGAGAGGATTTCTACCTATGGGCCAAGGGATTACTTTGAGCAAGTCACAGTCTCCCTCCACCCCTAAGGAAATTGAACAAATGAAGACCGTCCCTTATGCTTCCGCTGTTGTGTCTATCATGTATGCTATGATTTGCACTCGTCCTGACATTGCCTATACCTTGAGCATGACAAGTCGTTATCAAGCCAAGCCTGGTGAGAGTCACTGGATAGTCGTAAAGAACATCCTTAAGTACTTGAGAAGGACTAAGGATTCGTTCTTAGTGTTTGGACGAGAAACGGAGTTGCGTGTAAGAGGTTACACGGACGCAAGTTTCCAAACCGATCGGGATGACATGAAATCCCAATCCGGCTATGTGTTTATGCTAACTGGAGGAGCTGTTTGCTGGAAGAGCTTCAAGCAAAGCGTTACCGCAGATTCTACAACAGAAGTTGAGTACCTTGCAGCGTCTGAGGCTACGAAGGAAGCTGTTTGGATTAGGCAATTCATGGAGGGACTAGGAGTAGTCCATTACGCCAAAGATCCTATCACTCTATATTGTGATAATAGTGGAGCTATTTTTCAAGCCAAAGAGCCGAAGTCTAGTAACAAATCTAGACACATTGAAAGGAAATACCATATAATTAGAGATTATGTGGAAAGGAAGGAAATTGACATTTGTAAGGTTGAGACAGATGATAATATTGTTGATCCTTTAACCAAGCCTTTATTAAAGGCTAAGCATGATGGTCATGTCGTTGCTATGGGATTGAGACGAGTACCAGATTTTCTTTAGATTATGGATATGTAATAATTGGATAGTGTATCTCTTATTATATATATGATAATCACATTCATTGTTTTCGCATTCATTATTTCATGAATCTTTTATTTAGTGTGACTAAATTTTAAATACCTTGTTTATCTGAATATGTTGTGGAGACAATATTGAACATTATTCAAGTGAATAAGATGAACATTGTATTTTGTCCCTGGTCACTTAATGAGGTGACGTCTCGGAGTGACTAGATTGTAAGTCGATTGATGGTTGTTCAACACCATAAGGTCATATGTGATGACTGGTCAATTACATAGGCAAAGTGTGTGACACTTTGCCGGACAGTGACCATTTAGAGAGTCCCTAAGTTCTATTATAGACGCCTGGTCGTGGCGGGGATCTCGAAGATGTTCTAATGAGTCGATTATTTTGACTGGAGACTATTATTTGAGCAAGTGCAGTTTCCGAGTGACTTTGGTTTTTGTCCTAGGCCGTGCCGTGAAAGGAGGCCAAACGGGCATTTACTAGGTCATGGTGAGCTGTATTGTGCAATAGGATAGATAGGGCATATATGAATTGTCCACCCACGTTGGGTAACTATATCTCAAGGCCACTCGAGGAGTTAATGACTACAAATGCGTGGCCACGCTCGGAAGTAATCTGTGAGAGATTTTTCCAGTCAGGTAGTCACACTCCCGATCGAGAAAATCACTCGCGATATGTTCGTGTGCAAGTGCGACCTGAAAGACACCTTACATTGAGTGAGAGATTAAAACGGACAAGAGAATTGGTAGCGCACACCTTGTGTCAGATAAGTGGGAGATTGTTGGAGTTAGTGTCCTCCACAATAGTGCGTTTACATAATAAATCACATTAATGGAATATCATCAGATATTTAATTATTTGATCCTCGTCAGTTGATTAACGTAAATCGATAACAGTTGGCTGACTAGAGTTTGACGTTATTGTCGTGAGACGGCAGTGATCAACTGACCCCTTTCAGTCACACCTAAAGGAACGAACCCCAATTGGAAACTAATTAATTGTATGAGATACAATTTATTTAGTCCCTTGATTTGTATACTAAAAGGTTAGTCGATTAGTTTTAGAGAGATTTCGAGTTGCGAACTCGAGGAACGGGAGTTATTATTTAATTATGTGATAATTGAATAATAAATTTTGGGAGACGGGTTTTAGTTAATTAATTGTTAATTCACTAAAATTGTACTAATTGATTAATGTGATTAATATTAGTATGTAAATAATATGTGTAGTGGTACACATATATTTATGGAGTGATTTGGACGAATTATTTATGGAAGTATTTAAACATAAAAACGATGTTTAAAATAAAATTACACGTATTTGTGCGACAAATATAAGAACCAATATGGACCCGTAAATGGGCAAGTGGACCGTGTAAAATAGAGTAGTGGATGATTAGGAACATAATCATTTCACCTTACTTTATATACTACCATAATTTATCTTATATAGATTTTTGCATGTGATGTAAGATTAAATAATATAAGAAAATTTGTCCACTCCAACACTCTACCCTCCCACCGGTTTTCCCCCCATATACACTCAAGATGTTTGCTTATTTTTACACACAATATCACTTGAACATCTTTGAATGTGTATCTTTTTCTCTCTAAAAATAATAGAGCATTCTCTTACTATGATTGTTAGTATACAAAAATTAATATTTACTAAGAGAGTTAGTAATATTAAAATATTATCAAGGGTGTAATTTTAACAAGTTTCTAGTTAAATACTTGTTATTATTTTTGGGTTAAGTTCTTGGGTGTATCTTGAAGGAGATCTTGTCTTTGAAGATTTGTAAGGAGGATCATCCATTAGTTATAAGCTCAAGAACAAACTAGTAAGGTGAACTAGTTTTTGTCCATTTTACCATAAAATCAGTTTAAGGAAATTGTTTTTCTTTAAACTTTCATTTTTATGCTTTTATATTTGCATGCATGTTACATAGATCACCTAAATGATAAATTATGAGATAATTTAATTTTTATTAGAGAGTCTAATATGGATCTATGATCTTTCATTTGTCACCTCCCGAAAAGTATCAACTCATTTGCATGGGAGTTGGTCAATTGTTGGTGCTCCGTCAAGTCAAGGTGCAATCCTCATTTATTGAAGCATGTTCTCGGTTTTGGGATTAGAAACACCATGTTTTCGTTTTCCCGAAAGGTAAAATTTGTCCACTTGCCGAAGAGGTTGGAGCCATTGGTGGGTGGCCGGGTTGTGTTCCGGTGCTTTCTCCGACTCGGTTATGCTACAAGGAGAAATTCCGTTCAATGTTGGGCTTGTCGACAAGTCAAGTCAACTTTCTTCTTGCTCCACATAGTGTGGATATGTTGGCTCTTATCAACATCTTTTCAAACCGATTAGATGCCAATGTTTCGGAGGTGGCTAGGAGAAGGGCTCTTGCCTTTTGCCTTGTCCATGTGTACCTCTTTGTTGATGCTTTGAAGTGGGAGGGGCCAAAATGCTACGGTAGCATGACCCTTGTACATGTGGTTGAGCAAATGGAGCATGGTAGAGATCCGTAATGGTTGGTTTCGTGGCGAGATCATCCAAGCTTTAGACAAGGAAGGCTCTTTCGGAGAAGCTCCTTCATTTGGGTCCCCAAGGATCCTCCAAGTGTGGCTATTGGAGAGGCTAAGGTATGTAGAGCCTCCGGTTGATTCTTCTTCTTATTCCTTCCGTCACCTTACCATGAGGAAGAAATTGTACTCGGATAGCTTTGCTTCCACCGAGGCTTATTGGACCGCGAGATTGTCGGAGGAGGGCGGTCCTCACATCCGTTGGGTGGTGCCATGGTGGCACTTGAGGTCCTTCACTGGGTTGTCCAAGAGAATGTTTTCCGGAACTCCGAGCTTGTGGAGGTCTTTGAAATATGGTGGGCCACTCGGCCGTTTTGGGAGGTACCAAACCCCGTTGCCCTGACATGGGTGACTCCCGCTTATGTCAAGTGGTCAAGAGCTCCGTCCTTGGAAGAGAGGTCCAAATTCCGTAAGGACGAGGTTGTCGACTAGAAGTATCGAGAGGTTGGCAAGGCCAACCGTGCCTTCTTTGAGGATTATGTTGATGGAGTTAGCCCGGACGTGATGAGACGACCAAAGAGGAGAAGCTCGGGTCCCAAAAAAGTAGTGGGCCGTGCATGGGCTCGTTTCGGGCCGAACATGGGGTCTTGCACTAGACCGGAGGCCGTTGCCGTTGTAGATCCGTTGAGGATCCATTCCGTAGAGGGGGCTCAAGCTAGGCGGGCCAACAAGAAGAACAAGGGGAAAATGTATCCCGAGGGAAAAGGCAAGGGTAGAATGAAAGAGTGAAGACCTCCATTACCCACTTTATTATTATGTTGTATTAGTGTTGTGAGTTTTTATTATGTTGTACTAGCTATATTTTGTGTGTTTTGTGCTAGTTTTATTATGTGAGGTGTTTTAGTTGACACCTTAGCTTTGACAAGTTGTAGACTCGTCGAGCTTTATTTGTTGTTGAAATTGTAATCCCTCCTATTATTAATTAAATAAGAGGGTTGCTCGTGTCGGAATTATGAACGCTTGTTTGTTTCATCCATTTTGTAAAGGCAATTCGATTTGAATCATTCTAAACATTTGCACTTGGAAAAGTGGGATTTATGTGGGAAGGGAGAAAGGCTTATTTTTGTATTTTTGTGGGAAAGGGAAATGTTTTTCCCTTTCTTTTTTTTTTGAAAGTTGATGTGGGTGATGTTTTTTTTTTGTATGTGGGTTTTTTTTATTATGGGGATGGTTGTATCCTTCTTCTGTAAGAAAGGACTGCCTATGTATCCACCTGAAGAGGTGAAATCAAACCATGATCGTAGTTCGAAATGTTTTATAAATTTGATTGGGTTTTGTGGTTGTATCCCTCATGTGCAAGAGGGACTGCCTACGTATCCACCTGAAGAGGTGAAATCAAACCATGCTCGTAGTTCAGGGGTTTTTGTGAATTTGTTTTAGTGCAAATAGACGTTGCCTTTGACAGATCAAAGAACATTCGAAACGGGCAAAGTGCCGCAACTTAGACTCGATAAAACATGCAATTTCAAACCAGAACGCGTTGAGGAACTTGACTAGAAAAGGGTTAAGGTGGCCGCTAGTTGTAAAACTAGGGTTAGGTCGTTGGTTGCTATGGTTCAAGGGTAGTATCTCTTGAGTTGGTCTAGGTTGGTCAGGTTTGTAAAATACTCCCCATCTAGGTCACTCAGTCTCACTGCACCCCCCGAAAGTATCTTCTTGACCAGGTATGGCCCGGCCCAGTTGGGTATGAACTTTCTCCTCGGATCGACGGGTAATGGTGCTCGGACCGACTTGAGGACCAAGTCACCTTCCTTGATGTTCTTGGGTCTAACCTTCTTGTTGAATGCTTGTTGTATACGTCGTTGGTATAGCTGGACATTGTGCAAGGCGTTGAGCCGCCACTCGTCTAGAAGAGTGAGTTGTTCGTATCTTCGACGGGTCCATTCCGCCTCAGGGACTTGACTTTCCGGTAGGATGCGTAGAGAAGGGACCTCTAACTCTACCAGTTGAACCGCCTCCATACCGTATGCTAGGTAGAAGGGCGTGGCGCCTGTCGGTGTTCGAATGGAGGTTCGGTATCCCCAGAGTGCGAATGGGAGTTTGCTCGGCCAATCGCGGTAGTTGTCTTGCATTTTCTTGATAATGGTGATAAGAGTTTTGTTCGCTGCCTCCACCGCTCCATTGGTTTGGGGACGGTAATGGGATGATCGATGTCGTTTGATCTTGTATTTGTTCAGCAAGGCCTGAGTTTCCCCCCGGAAGTGAGAGCCTTGATCGCTGATGATTTCATGGGGTACCCCATATCGGCAGATGATGTTGTTTTGGATGAACTTGGCCACTTGTTATGACTGCGCTTCCACCCATTTAATGAAGTAGTCGATGGCAACGAGGATGAAGCAATGCCCCTTGGTGCCTACCGGGTTGACTTTCCCGATGATGTCGATGCCCCAGGTGGAGAAAGGCCAGGGTGATGTCATGGTGTATAAAAGGGATGGTGGTATGTGTTGTATTTTGGGGAAGATTTGGAAATTGTGGTAATGTTTGACGTAGTTACGGCAATCGGCTTCCATGGTGGTCCAGTAGTAACCTAGCCGCGTGATCTTCCGAGTAAGCATCATTGCGCTCATGTGAGGGCCACATTCTCCGTCGTGGACCTCTCCCATGACTTTTTTGGCTTTGTAATGGTCAATGCAAAGGAGGAGAATTCCTTAGGGTGTTCTTTTGTATAGTTGATCTTGGTTCATCACGAATTACGACGCAAGTAAACGGATGGCTCTTTGTCCTCTTTGATCAGAGTTAGGAGGGAATTCGTTTTTGGTTTTGTAGTTGAGGATGGCTTGGTACCAGGGTTCATCATGGCTTTCCTCATCATCGCTGATGGCACAAATGTGGGCTGGCTCGCTCCTTTTCTCGACACATAGGGGCATCGATGTCATGTCATCAGGTATGTTGACGAGCGCGGCAAGTTTTGCCAGGGCATCAGAAAATTGATTTTCCTCTCGCGGCAAGTGGAAGTAGTCGACTTGGTCGAAGAACTCGGCCTCTTGATTGATCTTCACTCGGTAGAGGAGAGCTTCGTCACCGGATTTTCCATGATCCGGACACCTGATTGATGATGAGCGAGGAATCGCCGTGGACCCTCAGTCTCTTGACGCCAAGTGTGATGGCTGCTTGGAGGCCGATAAGGCATGCTTCATATTCAGCGGCATTGTTGGTGACGGCGAAGTCTAGCTTGACCGAGATCGGAACATGTTCTCCCATGCGTCGGAGTCGGCTCAAAGGATGTCTTCGTCAGGAAGTGACCATGTGTCGGTCGTTGGATCCTCATTAACGGGATTCTCGGCTAGGAAATCGACGACTGCTCTCCCCTTTATAACCTTGAGGGGTAAAAACTTGAGATCAAACTCGGACAGCATGAGTGTCCACCTAGGCAGCCTTCCGTTTAGTACGGGTTTTTTGAAGATGTATTTGACTGGGTCCTTCTTGGAGTAGATGTGGACCGTGTAGCTGAGCATGTAATGTCGCGGCTTCTTTGTTGACCATACTAGGGCAAGGCATGTCTTCTCTAGTTGGGTGTACCTTGTCTCGTACTCAATGAACTTTTTGCTGATATAGTAGATGGCTCGTTCTTCGCCGTCGACTGTTTGTGCTAGCATTGCTCCCATGGCTGTGTCGGTAACAGTCGGGTATAGGGATAGAGGGATCACCGGTTGAGGTGGCATGAGGACAGGAGGATTGGATAGGATTTCCTTTATCCTGTCGAAGGCTTTTTGACAATCGTCGTCCCAATCGGTGTGATCGGAGGTGCGAAGCTACTTGATGTTTGGTTCACAAATCATGGTGAGCTTGGCAATGAAGCGGCTGATGTATTAAACCTGACCGAGAAATCCCCGAATCTCCTTCTCGTTCTTAGGCAAAGGCATTTGTTGAAGGGCTTTGATTTTGGTTGGATCAATCTCAATGCCTCTTTTGCTGACGACATGTCTCAAGAATTTTCCGGAGGTGACCCCGAATGCACACTTCTGAGGATTTAGTCTCATGTTATATTTCCGCATACGGGCGAAGAATTTTCGAAGGGCGATGATGTGGCCGTCCCGTTCTCTTGATTTTACAATCATATCATCGACATATACCTCCACCTCCTTATGCATCATATCATGTAGGAGAGTGGTAGCGGTTCTTTGATAGGTAGCTCTGGCGTTGATGAGGCCGAAAGGCATGACTGTGTAGCAATATGTACCCCACTGTGTAGTGAATGCAGTCTTGTGCATGTCTTCCTTAGCCATTTTAATCTTGTTGTACCTAGCATACCCGTCCATGAATGATAGGAGGGCGTGCTCGGCGATATTGTCCACCAGAATGTCAACATGTGGCAAAGGGAAGTCGTCCTTTGGACTCGCCTTATTCAGATCCTGAAGTCGACGCAGACCCAAATTCTCTCGTCTTTCTTCGGTACAGGAACAATGTTGGCCACCCAGTCAGAGTATTCAGACACTTTGACGAAACCAGCCTTGAACTATTTGTCTACTTCTTCCTTGATTTTCAAGGCCCATTCAGGACGCATATGGCGTAGCTTCTGCTTCACGGGTTTAGCTCCGGGCTTAACGAGTATCCGGTGCTCCGCAATTGTCCACCAGGCAGTATTGTCCACCAGGCGAACATGTCTTTGTATTCGTAGATGAGGTCAATGAACTGTTGTCTTTCCGAGGGGTCAAGGGTTGTCCCTATCCTAAGTTCTTGAGGTGTGTTGTCCGTTCCTACGTTAACAGGCTCGGTCTCGTCAGTGATGGGGGTTCTGGTTTCCCGCTTGTCAAGTTCTTTGGCTAGGTGAGGTGGGTAGTCACTCAAGTCAAATTCCTTATAGTCATTCAGAATCGCATTGCAGTTAAATTGAGACGAGTCATAAGCAAACTTAACGTTCATTAAGTTGTCACGAGCGAAAAGCTCGAAGAGGACAGACATCTCACGGTCAGTTAGAGGCGACACAGCAGAGGTGATGGCCCCTGGAACAGGCTCCAGGTTGTCACCTTTCATGGGAGTGGGGGTGACCCTAGTAGACTCAGCCTCTGAATTAACCACGAGTTTGTGATAAAACAGCGGGAATGGGAACTTGACTGGGACATCATAAGTGTTAGGTGCTATGCCAGACTCAGACTCCGACTCAGACTCAGATTCTTCTTCACTTCCCTCTTTGAACATTGGGCCTTCTCTAATTGTGATCTTGAGAATGCGGCCTTGGCGATCGGTCCACTTGACGGTCTTCCTCCAACCCTGTGTAGCTCTCTCTGGGTCAGTATCGGAGATTAAGGCGGTCGGGTCAAATTGATTGTCCTTCAGGGCGATGATGATGTCCTCATAGTCGAGGTGCTTGATGTTATCCTCTCCAAAGAGGAGACTGATAGTTTGTCCATCGAGGGATGGAGGCGGCTTAGACTCAGTTGATGCGGCTTCGGTGTTGTCGGGGATGAAGTAGCAGTCCTGGAACACTTCCACACCCGGGTATTTGGCCTTGGCCACAGAGTCATAGATCGGCTCCGGAAAGCCATTGTAGAACTCGGACTCTCCCTCGGGGACAAAGTATCCATTGAGGGTCAGATGATAGGGACGGAGAATAATTCTGTACTTCTTAAGCTTCCGAACTAGAAGGTTCATCTCCTGGATATCTTCATCGGTAGGTTCATAGCCCAGTCCAAAGGGAATATTGGGGACCTTAGCCTGTTTCAAGGGAGGTAAGGTGCTCTTCAGTGGATTGAGGGGTAGACCCGGGAAGTAACCCTGGCGCATCAAAATGCGGTTGATTGTGAGGTTGGCAAACGGGTCACAATCAAAGGGTGTTGATTCCTCAGTTATGGCATTTACAGCTTAGAATCCCCACATTTAATTATCATCTTCCTCAATGGCTTGGGAGGCTATTCCCTTTCTCATGACGGCTTTGATTGGGGAAGCAGGAATTGTGAACGTTTTCCCGATGAAGGGGACCCTGATTTTCTGGTGGAGAGTTGAGGTAGCTGCCTTGATGGCATGAATCCAGGGACGTCCCAGGAGCATAATGAAGGAGGCGTCGATGTCGACCACCTAAAAACCGGTTTGCCTTTCCAGTGGTCTGGTTGCGACAGGTAGAGTTATAAGCCCCGCGACCTTGCGACGAGTGCCGTCGTAGGCGCGTACTCCTTGATTTGTTGGGACCAAATCAGCTTCCTTGATACCCAGTTTGTGAGTTGTCTTGAGGGGAATTACATTCACGGCGGATCCGTCATCCACAAGGACCATGGGTACATTCTTCTTGAGGCATTGAACGGTAATGTACAGGGCAAGATTATGATTGGCTCCGAAGGGAGGGATATCCTCGTCAGAGAAGACGACTGGGTTGTTCAAGTCAGGGGCGTCCCTTGTATGTGTGCCACTATTTCTTCAGGGGAAGAGGTGGAGGGCACAGTTAATTTTCCCAAGGCTTGTAGCAAAGCCTGCCGATGCTCAAAGGATGTCGCGATCAGTTGCCAAATTGAGATTTCGGTTTTGCCTTCTGAAGCTGTTTGAGGATCGAATTCTCGGGAGCCTTTGGTTGAGTGTCCATGTCCGGGATAGCTTGGTCATTCGTTTTTGGAACGACCGTTGGATTGTTCGGGTTCTGATAGGGGCGTCCGGACCGGGTAAGGTGACCGATCTCGTTCGCCTGCTTCCCTGGGACGATATAGACATCCTCAACATCATCTCTCCACATGCCATTAATTTCCGAATTCCGAGGGTACCTTGGAGGGGTATTACTCGGTGGGCAGTTTTTGTGAGGGACATTTTTATGGGGGTTTTTCTTGTGAGGGTAGTTATTGTGAGGGTGATTATTGTGAGGGTGATTATCATGAGGTGCAGGCCAGAATGGTCGCGGGAGCAATCCATCCTGGTGAGGGTAGTTTTGGGTCCTCGGGGGACTCTCCCTCGGGCGTGGTGGTGGAGGATTGAAGATAAGTCGATGGTAGGCATCGTCAAGCCGGGTGATCCTTTCGGAGAGACTGGCTATGGCTTCCTCAACCTGTTGGAACATGGTGAGCATAGTGGCGGCACTGAACACAAATACCCCGTCTGAGGGATCTTTCTCCAAGGCATTCACCTCGTCATCAACTGGCAGGATGAGGTGTGAGCAGTCCAGAGTTGGCTCATCGTTGGAGATAGCATGGATTCCCAGAGGGTTCGTTTTGTTTTTTGGGTTAGTCGGCGGGGGTAAAGGCAATTCCCCTTTCTCAATCATGTCTTGGATGATGTGCTTGAGTTTGAAGCAGGTTTCTGTGTCACGCCCTTTCCCTTGATGGTACTGACAGTAGGCATTAGGGTTCCACAAGCGGGATTTCTTAGCATCGGTCGGATCCGGGGTGGGTCCGATTGGTTGTAACTTCCCTTGGTCCATGAGCCTTTTCAGGGCGCTTGCATAAGTTGACCTTATATTAGTGAACACTTTCTAGGGGCGCTCAGCTCTCTTAGAGGTTGCTTCAACGAGGTTGACCTCATCAATCTTGTTCATCTGGCCATAAGGGCGATATCCGGTTGATGTGGATCCCTGGTAGCCCCTACCGACAGTTTTGGCTAGGACACCCTTTCGGAGGTCGTCTTCAATGCGTGTTCCGGGGATTTGTAGATCCTGGAAGGTCTTGATGTTTTGGTACCTCAGTAAGTTGACATACACTGGGTGGAGATTATTGACGAATTTTTCTACCAAGGTTGACTCACTCGGCTTGCTGACCAGCTGAGTACTTACCCTCCTCCAACGGGTTAAGAACTCGGTGAATCCCTCCTTGTCATTCCGGGTTAGGACCTCAAGAGTAAGGGTATTGGCTTGGATTTCAACATTGTCGGCATATTGCTTGGCAAATTCAACTGCGACCTCATCCCAGGTAGTGAGGTTTTTCGGATCAAGGGAGTAGTACCATTGGCGAGGGATCGGTTCCAAGGATGATGGAAAGATCCGGGTAAAAAGTTCCTGTTTAACCCCTTTTATGGCCATGTAGTCTTTGGAGGCTCGGATATGATTGAGTGGGTCCTCGACTCCCTTGAACTTGGGCACATCAGTCAGGGTAAAGTTGTCGGGTAGTTGATCCCCAACAGGTTCAAACCTTCGGTTGTTCTCAAGATGGATAGTGTTACCCCGGGCTAGGAGTTGTTCTTCCAAGAGCTTGAGCCTCTTCTCGGTTTCAGCCAAAGGTGGAGTGTTATGTTCTCCAGTTTCCTTGTTTTCCAGGGTGTCGATACGGGTCTCGACACGATCCAGGGTGACCTTAAGAGCAGTGACTAGGCTGGCTAGCTGAGCAGTTATGACATCTCTGTTGTTATCATTGTTGTTGTTGGACGAAGTCGAAGACGGGGCCATGGCTCTGAGGCAGAAAAATGGATCACATTACAACTCGATCCGACACGGTTCAAAGACTGAACGCACACAACACGAAGGAAGAGACAAAGAGCAGACTCAACAAGAAGAGGATGACCGTGTGTGGTTCCCCGGTGCTGACTCGATTTATGACGTGACGGTGTTGACCGAACTTTTGACATGATTCCAACGTAACGGCGTGACGCCATTGGACAAGTCTCGTGGTGAGAGGACTCATAAGTAAAGACCCATAAGTATGTTTGCTTCGACTCGATA
Organism: Silene latifolia; assembly: GCF_048544455.1. NCBI lineage: Eukaryota > Viridiplantae > Streptophyta > Magnoliopsida > Caryophyllales > Caryophyllaceae > Silene > Silene latifolia. The sequence continues at coordinate 460,258,954 of NC_133538.1, read as the reverse complement.
GACACGAGGCGGAATTGGAATGGTGGACTGAAATTTTCGAAAATAGAAATTTTCAAAAAGATTCATTTGTCGCTTTATGGACGGCTTCTGAAGATAGAGATCTCCGCAAGTCGGTCAGTTAAAAAGGTTGTCTTAAGTTTATTTGCAAAAGACGGTTTTGAGTTTGAGTCTGCTCGAAAAACAATGCACTGTTTCCCAAGACGGTTTTTTGAAATTCAAAATTGTATGTTTTGAAAATCGAGTTTGAAATGTTTGAAGAGGTCTCGGGGACGGTGCATGGTCCTCGGGATCTAGAAAGTGTCTCGAGAAAAGGGTGTGTATTTTTCTCGGGTTTTGAAAGAGCCATTGTCGGCGCGAAACGGGTTAAAATCCGTGTCTAGACGCGGCGATTATAACGGCGTAAAAAGGTGATTTGAAATGGTTGTAGAAAACCGAGTTTGAAAATTGTCATTACGACGGCCTAGAAAGGCGTGCTGAAATGGTTATAAAAACCGGGTATTGAAAATCGTCATTACGATGGCCTAGAAAGGCGTGCAACGGTCGGCAAAAGACCGAGGTTTGAAACGGCCATTATAACGGCACAAAAAGGTGTTTTTGAAAGTTTGAAAATGACACGGAAGGACTTACGATCAAGTAGCACATAAGCACACACAGTTCATTATATTATGCATAATTCTAACACGGGTTTTGGCTTAAAAGGGTGGGTTACACACCAAACAATCAAACCCCGATTTGCGAGAGGAATACCAATCCAAACAAAATGTGTAAGGAGGGTACCCTAGCCTCGTGCTCGAAAGTGATGAAAGCTCTTTGACGAAACAGAAATGTGTAATGTCAATGGTATGCTTAACTCAATCGGGATTCGAAACGCGGGGATGAGAAAACTCACGCCGACGAGATGAGCCAATTGGTCGAAAATGATTAAGTTGTGGGCCTGGACAAAGAACCCGACCGTGACCGTAATATCAATTAATGCATTCCAACCAAGACCTCGTTCGAGTCTCACCATCTAGGGATCACAAAGACACAAGTGTCCTAGTTTTCACCAGCGGAGTCGCCAATCTGTGGACAACGGCCCACCTGCGTATGACGAGCCAATCTGTGGACAATGGCAGCGGTCTTTTAAAAGCCACGCTCGGTGGCGTAAAAATGCTTTCGACCGGATTGTTTTAGATCGGTCGGTTTTGTCTCGGTAAGGGTCTCGAAACGATTAGAGATAAGGAATCGTCCCACTTTAGCATCCTATCTCTAAAATGACTCTCGTACGCCCTGGATATGGTCGTCCACTATCCAAAGTTTCTGAGTAAGAGGTGAAGGTATGTATTGGGAAGCCCTTTAATCAGACACCCAATCCCTTGCATGTAGCGACCTCTCTTGATCGATCTTGGTTGGTTGAATGCAAAAGTTGATAAAACGGTTTTAATGCATGAATGTGCATCCAATAATTTAAACTTAACATTTGAGAGCTTTCTAAGTCGGTTGATTTAATCCAAGTATCAAGTATAAGATGTCGAGTTGAATTTATGATTGATTTGCATGCAAGACGGAAATTAAACATCCATTTACCGTGTTAGGTTTATGGCGCATAACGTGATCCATTTGTATTAGTAAGGCATTTTGCAAATATGATTTTTGAATGAGCAAATTAGTCATCTGATCCATCCTATATCCGGGTTGGCCGGAGTCGGGATCGTCCTAAACTAATGCTAGAAGAGGACAGACCCTGCATCAGGCAACCACATGAGTCGCGAGCCTGTTGGCGGTGTAAGGGGGTCTCGCTTGGTTTTGAAAATAGGAAAGAAATGGGCTGTTTAGGCGCGGGTCAGTCAACGGTTTAAGACGCATTCTGATCATTTGAAAAACGTATATAAAACGTGTTGGAAAGTGGGTTTTTGAACCCATTTTGGTTTGAAAGGGTCGTTTAGACCGTATTTGTGTTGATTTGAAGAACGGGACTTGAATAATCATCATTATTTTGATCATATTCGATGTCGGGTTCGACTTGACAAGCTTGACATGAATAGTTCTGAAAATAATTATGAACTAATTGTTTTAAGTTCATTTGAATATAATTAGTCAATACTCATCATCGTACTCGGGTTAAAATCCGACATGGTATGTAAAACCAAGGATGACTTTGTGTTGGTGACTAATACATTTATTTTAAAAATGTAAAGAAATGATGAAAGGCTTTAAAATACCTCCCAAAATGTAAAGAAATGAAATAAAAGGCTTTAAAATACCTTTTAAATGTAATTAACCAAATATTATCACCGAAACACAGATTAAACCGTCATGGTATTAGGAACCAAGGGTGAAAAATGTTTTATGGTTAAAAACTTCTAAAAATAAATAAAAGGGTTTGAAATTATTTGAAATGGTAAAAACTGATTACAAATATGAAAATAGATTAAAGAGGAAAGACGAGAACAAACACGGTTGAGTCTGACCTGGACACCCCATTGAGGCGCGAGCCTCTGTGCATAACAAGGGGCTTCTGTCTCAGGCCAAAACTGAGTTTTGGCTCGTCTACCCTTTGTTTTGGATCGTGTTATGCATTATTTAGCATGTTATGGTCATGAAACAAGTAAAGACATGATAAAAGAAGGATTTTTACACCCTCATACTCGCATGCTTGGTTATGGCGAGAAACCGACGTAAGTGTAACAACTCGTTTGGTCGGAAAAGACTCGGTTTAAAACCGTTTTAGTAAGTAAAAAGAGGGATTTGTTAAGATTAGTGATGGTGTAGTGGTCGGTCACGTGATTTAATGCACGATGACGATACCAAACAATGTGTAAGGCTTGTATTTACGATCGGTAGGTCGTAAATACGCGTGGGATTGTGACTTAGGAAGTCGAGTCTAGAATTTTAAGGGAGAAAGAGGGGGCGGACATTCGCGTAAGTTCTCAAATGGGGGCATTTGAGGGGTATTTATAGGAAAATGAGTGGTTGTGTGAGTTTTGAGTGACGTGGCCACCTGGGCTGCTCAAAGAGGCGCGAGCCACGTCGCGGGTCTTCGAGTTGTCCTGTTACTTTCACACAAATGCAATCATGATTTGTTCTATCCTAGGATTTGTAGTCACATGTTTGGTGCTTGACCATTCATGAATCCAGGAAATCATAGTATAGAAGGTTTTGAATGGTTTGTTTTTTGTGTTTGACTCGGTTTGACTCGTTGTTGGAGTCGGGATTTGAATTTGGAGTTGGTTTTTTGTCCGGTGTTGGTTTTGACTCTAGTTAGTGTCATTGCGACCCCGTCGTCGTGCATTAAACACTCCAAGTAATTTTGAAAAGTTTTGAAATGTTTTATTTTCGAAATCGTTTTTAAGTTTTCCGACGTAAAGTTGTACACGAACTGTCGATGAAACGCCGCGATTCCAAAGCATATTATAGTTCGATAATCATTGGGTGTTTGTTGGAGTCTCAGCAGATACTGGGTATCTACACATTGTCTTGCATATCTACGAGTTTATGTTGAATTTAGCTGAACAAATAGACTTAACCTGAAATTTTGGCAAACTACTTATAATTTCTAAGTTTTAGAGCCTAATAACTGGTGTCATTTATGACCAATTCATGTAGGACTGTGAGTAGTTACTCCTTGCATAACATGTATCATCAATTTGCACGTTTATGAAGTTCAATTGCTTTTTGCCAACATACATTTGGGTTAGTGGTTGGTGTCACATGAAGGGAGGTGCTTAAATTCCCCTTTCTTTCATTTTTACCCATTTAACTCCACATTAGCCAAATTTACCTTTTTGACCCTTAACTACATCCAAAATTTAGCCTGCCTTGTCAAGCTAGTTTAGTGTATGTTTTTACGGTATATAATTTATTGTGCCAAGTTTGGCTTGTATCTGATGATTTGGAGTTGGTAATTTTTGAAAAAAAAGGAGGATGAGAAAAAAGGAAAAAAAAGAAAGAAAACCGAAAAAAATGAAAATGAAAGTGAAAAAATTAAAAAAACGTGAATCAGAAAGAAAGAAGGAAAGAAAAAAAAATGAAAAAAGTTGAAATGAAAAGAAAATAGACCGTATTAAAAAAGGGAAGTTTGTGACGGTCTTACTCCTCCGTTTTTATATATATCTTTTTGTGGAGATTGTGTATTGGTTAGTGAGTTTTGTGCCAAAGAAGGGCACTTGTGTTCGATTTCTAGTCACCTGAGAATTGGATAGTTTTATATGGTCCTGTTTAGGTGCTAGCTTGACGCTTTACCTCCACATTCCCATAATCTGTTTTGCCTTTTCTTACCTGTAACCTCACTCTCCCATATCATTTGTAAGCCCTCGGCTGTGACGGACCTTGTTTGGTTGGAATGTATGTTTGGTGATTAGAATTGTCTATCATTTTAGTTGCATGCATGTTTATGTGGGTCGTAGTTTAGGTGAGCGACTATTTTTCTTTCTCTCTTCCATTCATATGCTTACCCTTTGCTTCATGATAGAAGAGTGACTCGTGAGAGTCCATCATTAAAGGTCTTGCAAGGTCGACGGTTCAGCTTTATTATAAACATCTTACAACTCGTTTGTGTTTGACTGTTTCGCTATAAGTATTAGTTGTCTGCATTAAATTGGTTTAAGTGGGCATTTGTAGCTGGCTCTGAGCTTTCTTTTCCGTTCCATTAGTTTAAATTTAATTTACTTGGGGACAAGAAAATGTTTGGTTTGGGGAGATTTGATGCGTGCATTTTATATAGGTATTTTGTACTTTATTTGCACGCATTTCTATGCATTTTGTGTAGTGTTTAGCTACAAATGTCCCCCGAATCGTCTACTTTGGTTTGTCTTGTATTACTTGCAGGTATGAACCGAAGATGAGCATAATCAAGCCTAAAACATATCCCTATGCATGCATTTAGGATATGAGTTGAGTCGGAGCTTGAAGACTACTATTTTGAGATGCGCAAAGAAGTAAGACAGCTAGGCGAGCAAACGAAGAACTTCAAAATACTAGTGCCTAATTTGAAGAGCTATATCTTGAGTTCTACAACTAATTTTGAAGTGATACGAATTGGAGATGAAAGCTTGTTCTCTTAGATTTCCAACGCCATCAGAAACGCTCTGTTTGCCCAAGTAACGAAGAAATGGAAGTTGTTTGAAGTTCAGTGCGCGAAGCAGAAATTGTGCGGTGGAAAGTACTCGATCGAGTACTATCTTGTTTGATCGAGTCCTTTTTCTACTCGATCGAATGTGCCTTTTTGATAAGTGTTCGATCGAGTACCTAAATTCCTCAATTGAGAGGGTTTATCTTGGATTTGTTCGATCGAGTGATATAAAGTTGCTCGATCGAGTGACTAGCTTATATACTCGGGATTTTTATTCCGTGTTAGGTTTGTTTTATGTCAATAATCACTTCCCTATATAAAGGAAGTCGGGATTAGGTTAAAAGACATCTTATCATACTGTTTTACTCTTAATCTCTTCTACTACCTTGTTCTCTTGCCGGATTCTAAATTTCTGTAACATTTCTTCTCTCTTTTTTTTATATTAATTTTCTTTTGCTTATATCTTTCATTATGTTTGTTCTTGCTTCATCTTTCTCTTTTCCTTTATTCATTATTATGTTTAGCTAATTCTCTTGCTAGGATTCAGGGGATTCAATGAGTTGATGTTAGTTGCTAATTAGGGTTGCAGATCTGTTGCTAAAATCATGTCTTTGTTGTTAATCACTACATATAATTGTTCTTGTCTAATTGAGTCGACGCAAATAGGTAATAAATCACGGTACACCTTGACCTAGACCGGGAGGTTGGAATAAGTAAAACCTATAGTGAACATTAGGATGCTTTAGTGAGGGCGGAAGCAAAGCTAATACTGTTTTTAGGGTGAATTGAGACCGGAAGGAGATATTCGTTGCCTCTTAGACCGATACAAGTGACCGATCTGTAACCTTAGCTGCAATTATCTGGCATTCATTGGTGACCCGACAATCCTAGTTCTCTCTCTTTATTGTTAATCCCTTTATTTTTATCGCGCAATTTCTCTTGCCACCTCTCTTAGTTTAGAAATAATACTCAAATCCCCGTTACTCTTAGACTAATTTAAAACAGATAAATCTCATTTTTGCCTCCCTGTGGAGATCGAACCTACTTACCGCTAGCTTCTGTTAGTAGTACTTAGGTATTTATTTTTGGTACAAAACGACCGTATCAGGATTTGACTAGATCATGTTCATTGACTCGGTCTGGGATGTCTCACTTTATGCCCAGACGCGTGGTGGTTTATGCGGCGGAGCGCAAGTGTGCCAAGTACCAGAGCATGTGTGAGGCAGTTGGATATGGGTTTTTACCTTTTTCTTTCTCTTCGTTGAGGGAGTTAGGGACGGATGTTGTTGCTTTGCTCAAGCGGTTTCATAAATTTTATGTTTCCCTGGATGTCGGGGCTCGCGCAACTGCTTTTATTTTTACTAGACTTAGCTTTGTTATTGCTAAGGGAGTAGGTGCCCAGATTGTATCTCGGCTACCCACCAATTTCTTGTAAAATTTGATTTGATCTCAATAAAAAGTTCCGTTTTTTTCTATATATATATATATACACTACTACAATTTAAGGCAAAGAGAACGCACCTTCAAGAACGGTTGATAGCGGAACCGGTCTCTTTGTTATTTAAAGTTTGGCGGGCATATAGGATTCCAATAGAGAACGGTTGTTTGTTCAAACCGTTCTCGTACATTAACAAAGAGAACGGTTAGGTTTGACCAACCGTCTTAAAATATAAAAGAGACCGGTTATATATCCAGAACCGTTCTCCTTGATAAAACAAAGAGCACGGTCCCTATCCTTGGCCGTTCTCTATTAATCCCTAAAGACTGCCATTTACACTTCATCCCAATTCATATCGTCTTACAGTCATCTTTTCCTCCATTTCCTCTCACTCCCTTTCCTCCCTTTCCACCGCCACCACCCTCGTCCACCGTCCCTCGCCTACCACCCTATTTCACCACCCTTATCCACCGTCCTTCTGCCACTATCATTTTGGTACCAACGCAGCCACGATGCACGATAGCCATGACGACAATGGATGCGACAACCACAACACACGACGAGCGTTTGTCGGCGACTCATCTCCTCCTTTGACATTCTTCAGTCTCTTTTACATGGTATAATATTCAACTTGATAATTTCAATTTAATTAATTAGGGTTTCTGGGTAGTCCATTTTTTATTCGAATTAAACAAATTAGATTGTTGTGTGATGCTTGGTATTGTTATTTGAAGTTAAATATAGCATGATTTCTGCTGCGTTTTAAGTATTAGGCTTAAGAATGATTAGATTTGATAATTAGGGTTGATGAAATTAGGGTTTTTCACAGATTTGTTGTGTGATGTTTGTATTGTTATCATGTTGTAGTTGTTTTAGATGGATAGAGCATCGATACTTGGGGATGCAATCGATTATTTGAAGGAGTTACTACAAAGGATAAGTGATCTTCACATTGAATTGGAGTCGACTAATATGATACCATCAACTTCTCATCCTTCCACTCGGATTCCATCAACTCTTCCGTCTTGTGTCAAGCAGGAACTGTCCCCTTGTTCTTTGCCTATGCCTAATAATCAGCCTGCCAGGGTAGCTTTTTTTTTTAATGCTTTATTATGTTTCGTATTGTTGATGCTTTAGTTTTGTTCTTGGTTGAGTCTTGTATGAGACGGTCTCACTCACATGTCGGACCAAATTAAACAGCTGAGCACCGTAAGAATGAATAGTATATTACTACTGAAGCTTGAGATAATGTGGGCTGATGTTTTGATTGATCGTACAATTTCGACCATAGAAGTGGATAAATCAAAAATCAATCTTTCTTCCTTCACTTCACCCATGTGACGGAGATATGTATTCGAAAGTACATCTCCTATTCATCTGTATTCAATTTATATGATGCTGTTGTAGATAAATTTATGTGCAGCATGAATAAAAGACTTGTTTAAACCACCTTACATTAACTTACTGTTAGATCATTTTACCATACCATACCATGTAGTTTGTCATGTTTGTCCTTAGTTATCGTTTTACCATTGTATGCGAATCTTTTGACTAAATTGTAAAGTAGTTGTAAATTGATCTATCGTAAGACAGTTTTAATTGAGACTTACTCGGCCATAAATGCACGTTGAAAAGTAATAACCCAGGATTTCATTAATGGTTCGGTATCATACTTAGGCTGTTCCATTGGGGTTTAATTTGGGTCTTGTGTCGACTACAGATTGAAGTTAAAGCAAGGGAAGGAAGAGCGGTGAATATCCACATGTTTTGTGCATGTAGGCCAGGTCTATTGTTGTCCACAGTAAGAGCTTTGGACAACCTTGGGCTTGATGTTCAGCAAGCTGTCATAAGTTGTTTCAATGGATTTGCTTTAGATATTTTCCGAGCCAAGGTAAGCATTAAACTTCCCGGATAACCTGTAAGCGACAAGTTTATAAAAGCCTTTCCTTCGCTGCTTCCGCTTCTTGAACGCACATAGCTATTGTAGATAAACGCAAATGAAGACTATTGCCGGGTTATTTGATATTTCCCTTAAGCATTTTCATTGACTTTTACAATGGACAATAGTTTGAAAATTTCATGTTCTTACTTCTAGGAATTTGAGGAATGAGGAATCGACTTATCCATGGGCATGGAAGATTTGGCTCCGCAGGTGCTTACTATGTTGTTATGCGATACGCTGAATGCACACTATAGGTAAAGTGCTTTTCTTTAGCCTACATATTATTTTCATTGGAGAGCAAGCTCCTTTGGGATCTTCCTTTCTAGTCTTTTGGGCTGTGTGATTCTTATTGCCGAGTAATATATTTATGTATGTAATTTGTTTGGACCAAGTGGCAAACAATATGTGATACTTCTCTTTAGCTATCCATTAGTTGTTACGTTTTTCTGAGACTAAGGTAGTCTTCATTTGTAAGATTAGTAGAGAACCTCCTTAGTATAAGATACACAAAAAATAGAGCTCGAACAGCAAAAGGTGGTTTGTTTTATGAGTATCATTTCTTTAAGGGTGCCCTTTATTTAACAGACTTTTTAATATTGAAATTATGTGCAGGTCTAATTGAAGAAATTTTTCTGCAGATGATGATTACAATTTTCTGAAGTTCGATTTATTTGCACTATGATGCGACTAAGTGAGGATTGAAGGATTTTTATTTATGTTTTGCAAATGGTAGTGTATCTTCGATATTTGTAGGCTCTTAACATGATACGATTTTGTATTTTTTTTCAATAGAATTTGTCCCAATAGTTCAAATTAAATCAGAAGGTTTTTCTTGTGTAAAAAATTGCTGGAGTTTCTGAATTGTAACAGGTTTAATTCTTATGAGCTATACGATTCAGTCGTGTAGGGTTACGATAAAAATAGAAATATTTAAAAAAAAAAATAACAGGATCAAAGAGAACGGTTAGTACAATCACAACTGTTCTCTTTGAAAAGGTAGAACTAAGGCGCCAAAAAATCTAAAACTCTAACAAAGAGAACTGCCTTATCAAAGAGACTGGTTCTTATATGTGACCGTTCTTTTTTATATATCAAAGAGAACGGTTCTAAAAGGCAACCATTCTGATTGTTGTTACAAAGAGACCGGGTTGACTTGATTTCAACCGTTCTCTTATATCAAAGAGAACGCTTGGCCACAGGACGGTCCAAACTACATAAGAGAACGGTTACAAACCATTCTCTTTGATCATTTTTGTAGTAGTGATATATATATATATATATATATATATATATATATATATATATATATATATATATATATATATATATATATATATATATATATATATATATATATATATAAATTGAATCATGTGAGGCACCCTTCTTATGGTGAGGAATTTGGACTCATCTCATCCATTCAAATATAATTAGACTCGACGCACACGATTGTGCCACATCAACCACCAGTTATAACCCCACCCAAAAAAATATGTGATATCGTTCATTTTCACCTGTTATTTTATCTTCTCTTTTTCTCTCCTCTGCAATTTCGTTCGTTCATCACCATTCTCGCGCAAGATTATACCTTTGTTTTTTTCTGTTCATTCTTCTTTACTCTACTTGTGATTTTCGCTCAAAACTCTGAAAAACCATTTGTGATTACTACGCATAGAAAGTGAAGAGACGAAACATATGAAGAAAAGGAACTAGAGAAAACAAGCTCGAATCGAAAACAAACGAAATCAAGTAAATCAGTGAGCAAAATAGAAATAAAATCATAAAAATACAATCAACAACTTAAATGCAACAAATCTAGAAATTTGGAGCGAAAATCACAAGTAGAGTAAAGAAGAATGAACCGAAACAAACGAAGCTATAATCTTGCGTGAGAATGGTGATGAACGAACGAAATTGCAGAGGAGAGAAAAAGAGAAGATAAAATAACAGGTGAAAATGAACGATATCACATATTTTTTTGGGTGGGGTTATAACTGGTGGTTGATGTGGCACAATCGTGTGCGTCGAGTCTAATTATATTTGAATGGATGAGATGAGTCCAGCCGCCTCACCATAAGAAGGGTGCCTCACATGATTCAATTTCTATATATATATATATATATATATATATATATATATATTTGACTCGATTTTGTATGATTTAATCGATTAATAGCTCATTTTACTATTTAATTAGAAATAATTAATTTTATTAGAATAATTACTAATAATCGTTATATTTCGATAACTTATACTTGTAGATACCCAGTATCTGCACCTTCCAAAAACCACCCGATGATGATCGGACTATAACGTGTTTTTGATATGCGTGCGTGGATTGGCTATACATGAGACGGTTTAATGCACTACTCGAACATGAAAAATGATTTCAAAATTTTTCTAACTTCATTTGCATTAAAATAACCCTATTTAGAGTTAAAACCGTCTTCGGACCCAAAACCGACTCAGAAACCCGCAACTCGAGTCAACCTGAGTCAACCCGAGTCAACCCAAATCTCGAATGTCAAAAATAATGCCATGAATGTCTTCATCATGTCATTTCCATTAAAATGACCCTATTTAGAGACTAAACCGACACCGAGCCAAAAACCGCCTCGAAATTCAAATCCTGACTCACACGGGTCAAACCCGAGTCAAAGACACAAAATACCTACCCCAAATATCACCCAAGAGGAAGCTTACATGGCTAAGCAAACCTCAACGACCACAAATCACAACCAACAAAACATTGGTTAGAACAAATGCAAAATCCAAATTTGCGAAAGCGACAACACACCCCATTGAGTCACGGGCTGGCTCGCGCCTCTTTAGGCTGTCTGCTTAGCCTCTAAGCAAACACAACCAACCTACCATCCCACATTTCTCTATAAATACCCACCATCACACAACACAATCTTGACGCGAGCGTCCTCCCCTTCACCTCTCCCTTAAACTTCTATACTCGACTTCCTAAGTCACAAAATCGACACGTGTTTACGACCTACCGAAAACACAAGCCTTACACATATTGTTTGGTACCGTCGCCGTGCATTCGACCGACCCATTCGACCAACTCAACTAATCAATCAACATGTTTTAATTAACATATTTTTAACTCATTTTCAAAACAAAATCCTTTTTTAAGGCACTCTTTTAAACTTCTTTGATCGTAAGTAGTCGCAACGAGCAAACTGTCTCTAAAGTCGTCTACATCGCAAATATCAATACACGTAAGTTTTAGGGTGTAAATATCTCACTTTAATTCATGTCTTTACTGTTTTTATAAGTCTATAAGTATGAACAATGCATAACACGATTCAAATATAGGTTAGACGAGCCAAAACCGAGTTTTGGCCTGAGACAGAAGCTCCTTGCTATGCAAGGAGCTCGCGCCTCTTATGGGTCTCGGGTCAGACTCATCCGTGTTTGAGTTCGTCTTTCCTTCAACACTTTCTTTTATTCTTACTTCTTTCCTTTTACGGTTTTTACCATTTCAAATGTTTTAATTCATTTTTATGATAAAACATATTTTGGCCATTACAAAAATCATCCTTGGTTCTTTATACCATGACGGTTTATTCCGTGACCCGATGATATTGTTGGTTAATTACATTTTAATGGGTATTTTAACACCCCTTTTCTTTTATTTAGCATTTTTCTCATTTGTTTACATTTGTAAACATATTAGTCATAATTCATAATCATCCTTGGTTCTTTATACCATGTCGGTTTAATCCGAGTATGATGACAAACTTGACTAATTACAAAGAATTGAACTTAACATAATTAGTTCAAATCAAACATTTTCCTTTTACCATTTTATTATGCTTTTCAAAACATGCAAATCCGACAACGAATATTACTAACATAATAGTAATTATTCCGAGTCATGCAAACAACATTTGCAAATCATTCATCACAAATATGGTTTTAAATAACCTTTTCAAAAACCAGGAGACGCCTCTTGGCTTGCCTCATGGTTCGCGCCCCAAGCGGCCCTCTGTTTCCTTTCAAAACCTGGGCAGAGCCCCTTCTATCGCCAATAGGCTCGCGCCCCAATGGGGCTGCCTGGTGCTGTTCTGCCCCGTTTTTAGCACTTGTCTAGGACGATCCCGATTACGGTTAATCCGAATACATGACGGATCAGATTGACAAGCTTACCTTTTTACACTTTGTCATTTGACATCCTTTTTCAATAAATGGATCGTGTTAAACATCGTAATCCTAACTTGGTAAATGGATGTTTAATTTCCGTTTTCACATGCAAATCAATCTAAATCCAACTTTGACATCTTATACTTGATATTTGGATTAACAAACCGACTTAAAAAGCTCACATGTTAGGTTAAACTCTTGGATGCGCATTCATGCATTTTAACCGTTCTATCAACTTTTGCACTTAAACAACCACGATCGATCAGTAGAGGCCGCTAACGCGGGCGGGATTGGGTGTCCGATTAAAGGGCTTCCCAATACGTACCCTCACCCCTTGCTCAGAACCTTTGGATAGTGGATGGCCTTATCCAGGGCGTACGAGAGTCATTTTAGGCATAGAATGCGAAAAGGGGGACGACTCCTTATCTTTAGTATCTATGTCAAACACCGCTTTTTGCCTTGATTTGACCTAGGTATAAAGTGGATTCGAACGGGTTCCAGGCATCCCACAAATGCTTGGTGGCGACTCCGAACATCTCTACATCGTTTCGCGGCCCTTGCCGAGACGATACCGACCGATCTAAAGCGATCCGGTCGAAAGCATTTTACGCCGCCGAGCGTGGCTTTCAAAGAGACCTCTGCATGTCCACAGATTGGCCTGGCGTGCAGGTGGCCCGTGACCGCGGATCGGCTTACGGCCCAAATCCGCAGACCGAGACGTGGCCCATGTCCACAATACTGCTCCTTTGTTGTGTTGATTTTGTAGGAACTAGTTCGTGAAAGAATATGGGGAAATCGAGAGTCAAAGGAATATAGACGGGTGCAAGGCAGAATGGCATGCTGATTAAATTGAAGAGGCTTGAATTAAAACCTAAGTCAACTTATCAAAGATCTACAACCCTCACTGTTTTCGTTAACTGTTGCTCAATTACAATATATTCTCACCATTATCAAGCACCATTAAATGCCATCAATAACCAACAACCAGCCCACCACGGTTTTTCTCGCATCGCTGCTCCATTCTGTTCCCACCGGACCACGCATAATAAGTCTAACCCCACCATCCTTGTGATCGACCTCGACTTAACTTACTATACTAGTTAGGTATTGAGTTATAAATGTGTTTGATAGGGTGTGACGACTTTACCCTCATAAATTATCGCTATAGTAAATAAATGATTAGTAAAATGCACGACATTAGCATAACAATTGCAAATTTTCCAAAACTCAAACGTATTCATTGAATACTTCTTGAAACTTGACCGTGTGAAACAACCAACATAAGAAGTTAACCAATCTTCTAATCTGGGGGTTTTCTTGATGGAACCGACCAACACAAGAGATGGGATCCTAAGACTAGACCAACGGGTCCATTGTAACACCCCCATACACTTACTGCCTTTCCAGGACCACCCAATGCATGTGAATGATACCATCTCGGTTATCCGAGACAATGTATATCAAATAGACAATAAAGAAACGTACTTTATTAAGTAAATTTAAAGTGATACATGTCCAATACCAAAACTGTTAAAGAAAATACAACTGTTTCCCAAAAATGTCAAACCAACTAAAGTAAATAAATGTTTAACGACACAACGGAAGACATCTAGACATCTCGTGATGACTCAACCCAGCTATCCATGCGCGTCCATCTCATACCTATTCAATAACTGTTCACCACTCGTGAATGGATCACCAAAGTTTTCAAAACATTTGAACGGGGTGAGTTACTGATTACACAAAAATAACACAACAGAAATAACACAACAATCACCCAATCTCCATCATAACTCCGCACACCAGACTACACACAAAAGTGTGTAGTCCTGCCAGAACACCCATTTCAACAAGTATTCCACACCGCCAGTGGGGGATCGCAACCTTTCCCACATAAGCCCCGCTCATCTCATCCGAGCGATAACTCATATTCCTTAATGTGTACATCCCCTCTGTGGCGGGTTTCACAGAGGGCAAATCAAGGGCGTGAAGCCAATCCCGTAAGTGACTTCACTCAGCCGAGGACGCAACTCGAGTACCACAGACAAACAATCACAACCAACTACATTATACAACAACAATCACCAATTACCAATTCCAATACAATATGAACCAACAACAATAAACAACCATCAACAACATCATGTAATCAATAACCGAGTAGGGAAACCCTACCTGGAATAAGCAACCATGAGACCATCATAAGAAGCAAATCAGTAATGCTCCTCTATGAAACCTCCTCCTATAAACACATATTCATACAATTACCATCTAAACAACATAATACTCCCAAAACCCCCAATTCTACCCAATTAGGGTTTTAAACAAACTCAACGAAACAGTATAAAAATTATACAAGAATCTTACCCTTGACGCGATGAACTCAACGGCGTAAAGAACACGACGATCCGACAAACTTAGCCTTTTGGATTTGATAATAACGCGAAGAATGAAACAATGTACCCTTTTTTCTCTTTGAAAGGTTTTTAGAAAAGTGAAAAATGATTAAGAAAGATGACGGAACCCTTAAATACTAATTGCGCGTTATTAACAAAACCCGGCTAAAATAACCCGTAAGACAAACTTACTCGATCGAGTAAGTGACTTACTCGATCGAGTGCCCCTTACTCGATCGAGTGTCACACGTACTCGATCGAGTACCCATCAGGCAGACTACTATTTCCCATAAAAACATACTTACTCGACAGAGTAAGCCCCACTCGATAGAGTACTCATAGACATAGAAAATCGTAGTATTACAGTCTTCCCTCCTTAAAAAGAACTTCGTCCCTGAAGTTCAACCCATACATAAAAACAAAACATACTAACTCAAAACACGACACAACAATGCAATTAAAACTCAAAACAAAACTCCCAACCGCAACTCAGCCCGACTCAAGGCAACTACTAACATAAACCCACACCAAAACCTTATGCGACCATCTCCTACCCCCCTAAAAGAAACATGGTTACGTCCCTGTAACCACACATGCCTGATCAAAAAGAGACGGTTACCGCTCCCTCATAGCCTCTTCCGCCTTCAAAGTAGCTTCCTCAACCTCATGGTTAGACCATAGAACCTTAAGCAACACTGTTTCCCCGCTCCTAGTTTTCCGAACCTTGCGATCAAGAATCTGTTTTCGCACCTCAAGATAAGACAAGGACTTATCCAACTCTATGTTCTTCACCTCTAGCACATGTGAAGGATCACTCACATAATTCCATAACTGAGATACGTGGAACACATTATGCACCCTATCCAAAGCCGCTGGTAACGCTAACCGGTAAGCAACCTCACCCGCACGATCCAAAATCTTATATGGTCCGATAAAATTCTGGCTCAACTTCCCTTTCTTACCAAACCTCATAACCCCACGCATAGGAGACACTTTCAAAATAACCTTGTCCCAAACCTTAAACTCTATGTCACGGCGATGTAAGTCTGCATAACTCTTTTGTCGATCCTGGGCCGCTTTCATCTTTTGTCTGATAAGCTTAACATGTTCTATTATCTCCTGTACCATCTGTGGTCCTAAAACTACTGCCTCAGCTCTATCATCCCATCAAATCGGACTCCTACACCTCCTCCCATACAAAGCCTCGAACGGTGCCATCTCAATACTCGTGTGGTAGCTGTTGTTATAAGAAAACTCAATCAGATCCAACCGATCCTCCCAGCTACCACCAAACGCCATCACACAGGACCTCAACATGTCCTCCAAGGTCTTGATAGTTCTCTCTGTCTGCCCATCTGTCGCAGGATGAAAAGCTTTACTCATCTTGAAAGTAGTTCCCATCAAATCCTGCAACTCTCTCCAGAACCAATCTCGCGTCTCTATCTGACACTATATCCTTAGGCACCCCATGCAAATGAAGAACATGCTTCCTATAAGCTAAAGCTAACTGTATCTTGGTCCAAGTATCTTTCATCGGAACAAAATAAGCTGACTTGGTCAAACGGTCAACTATTACCCATATCATGTTGTTACTCTGTTGACTCCTCGGCACACCCACTATAAAGTCCATAGAGATAGACTCCCATTTCCACTCAGGTACCTCAAGAGACTGAATCTTACCTTGTGGTCGTCGCTGCTCTCCCTTAACCCTCTGACATGTCAGACATCGAGCCACAAACTCGGCTGTTTCCTTCTTCATCCCAGGCCACCATAAAGTTTTCTTCAAATCTTTATACAACTTGTCACCACCTGGATGTACTGAATATAGTGTGCAATGAGCCTCTGTCATGATCATCTTTTTCAACTCCTCATCATTAGGAACACACCACCTGCCATCAAATCTTACACTGCCATCTGTATGAATAGAGAACCGAGACACTGTCCCTTTCTCTACTCCAGCTCCCCACTCCTCAATCTTAGGATCCAAAGCCTGTTTCCTGCGAATGTCGTCATAAATATCTGGCTCCACTGTCAAGTCCCCTATAGCATCCCCATTCTGTATCATATGTATCCCCAACTTCCCCACCTCATCTCTCAACCTCATCAAAGACATAGCTGTGCATAGAGAATGCACACTCTTCTTGCTCAGCGCGTCTGCAACCACGTTTGCCTTCTCTTCATGGTATATAATATCCATGTCATAATCCCCTATCAGCTCTATCCACCTCCTCTGTCTCATGTTCAGCTCCTTTTGAGTGAAGATGTACTTGAGACTATTATGATCTGAAAATACCTTAAAGGTCGCCGCATAAAGATAGTGCCTCCAAATCTTGAGAGCAAACACAACTGCACCCAACTCCAAATCATGTGTCGGATAGTTCTCCTCATAAGGCTTCAATTTCCTAGAAGCATAGGCAATTACTTTCCCGTTCTGCATTAACACACATCCCAATCCATTCTTTGAAGCATCTGTATATACCTCAAAGTTCTCACACCCTTCAGGTAAGGCTAAGACTGGAGTTGTGGTCAAACGCTCCTTTAATGTTTGGAACACTGTCTCATAACTTTCATCCCAACGAAACCTGTTCTCTTCCCTTATCAACGCTGTCATAGGTCTGCCGATCTTTAAAAAGTCTTTCACAAATCGACGGTAGTACCCTGCCAAACCTAAGAAACTCCTGATCTCTGCCATATTCTTTGGTGCTTCCCACCGAGTGACTGCCTCTATCTTTGCCGGATCCACAGCTACACCCTTCTTAGAAATCACATGCCTCAGAAAGGCAACCTCGTTGAGCCAGAACTCAGACTTAGACAACTTTGCATATAGCTGATTGTCACGCAAAGTCTGCAACACCAACCTCAAGTGCTCCTCATGCTCCTCCTTAGTCTTGGAATAGACTAACATATCATCGACGAACACCATCACAAACCGATCCAAAAACTGACTAAAGACCCGGTTCATCAAATCCATAAACACTGCAAGTGCATTAGATAACCCAAACGGCATCACCACATACTCATAGTGACCATACCTTAATGTAAAAGGTGTCTTTGGTATGTCCTCATCCCGAATCTTCACCTGATGGTAACCTGACCTCAAATCAATCTTGGAAAAGGCTGTTGCCCCGTTCAACTGGTCAAACAGATCATCTATCCTTGGCAAATGATACTTATTCTTCACTGTAACCCTATTCAGCTCTCTGTAGTCGATGCACAACCTCAAACTCCCATCTTTCTTCTTCACAAATAGAACTGGTGCTCCCCACGGTGATACACTAGGTCTAATGTATCCCTTATCAATCAAATCATCCAACTGTTTCTTCAACTCCTCCAACTCCTTAGAACCCATGCGGTAAGGGGCCTTAAAGATTGTTCCCGTCCCTGGTTTTAACTCCACACTGAAATCTATCTCCCTCTTTGGTGGTAAACCTGGTATCTCCTCCGGAAAAACATTTGCAAACACTCCTACCACTGGTATCTGATCAACTGTCGAACTCACCTTATTATGGTCTCTCACATGGCATAGGATCAAAGGACATCCCTTCCTCCGATAGGACTTCAATGTCACCGCTGCAATCACTTTGACTTTGGGTTTGACAACAAACCCACGATAAGATACACTAACTCCCTTAGGTCCCCTCAAAGAAACTCTCTTTTGGTGACAGTCTATCCTAGCCTTGTACTTACCAACCAGTCCATACCAACTATCATCTCAAAACCATCCATGGGAAACTCTAACAAATCTACTGGAAGGTCAACCTGCCAACTATCATAGATACAACCGCCCACAAGTTACAGATTCACCCGACGGTATAAATTCCATCTTTTACAGACTCAAACTCTCTCAAACACAAAAGCTTAGCATGACTCGGCGATACAAACTAATGTGACGCCCCCGAATAAAAAAAAAATAAAGGTAAATACACCATTAACAAGAAAAGTACCGGTGAGCATCATCCTCAGCTGCCTTCTTGTCCATCATGAAAAGCTTGCCACTAGTCTTCTATCCACCTCCCTGGACAGTACTAGCAGAAGTAGACGGCTTAGCAGCCGACCCCTGGTTGTTGTTCGTTGCCGGTTTCTGATATGAATTACCGCCATTGCGGTTAGCCCCACCGTTGTTGTTTAGACCACCCTAATTGTTCATGACCCCGCCGGCCTGTTACTAGCATAACTCTGAGACGGACCCTGAGAGAAACTCCCATGTGATTGCCTCTGAAAACCCCTGCCCACAACACTAGTGCACTCATGTCTCTTGTGGCTCATACCGCCACAGTTAAAGCAAGATATTCCCCAGCTGCTACTACCACCACCTCGGCCACGCCCATAGGAAGCTCCACCACTGAACCCCGACCTCGATGAGTAAGCCCTCGTTTGGTTATGGTTGCCCGTCTTGTAACTAGACTGACCACCACCCTCGCTCTTAGCCTTCCTCTTCTCGGGACCTCTCTCCCTGTTCTCCTTGTCCATCTCGAACAACCTCTCAGCTCTCCTGGCCCGCTCATTCACTTCCTTAACATCAGTAAGGACTCCTACAGGCAACTTCTCCATGATCTTATATGTCAAACCCTTCTCAAACCTCAACGCTAAGTTCTCCTGGTTCAACCCTTTATCCTCAGCATACCTAGACTTCTCGTTGAACTTATGGTAATACTCAGCTACATTCATCTCCGGAGTCATTTTTAAATCATCAAACTCCTCTCTCAGTTTGCTACGGACATGCTCAGGCACAAACTCTCGGCGCATAGCTCTCTTGAACTCATCCCAAGGTATAGCTGACTTCCCCTATCTCACATACAGATCTAAGGCACTCTCCCTCACCTTATCCCACCATTCTCCGACCACATCTCTCAAGTAGAATGCAGCTTGTTCCACTCTAAAGTCCTTCGGGCAATGAACCACATTAAGAATATTCTCCATCTCTTTGTGCCAATTGTCGAGCAAAATTGGTGCTCCAGTGCCCATGTATTCTTTTGGGTTGAAACGGGCTATGGTGACACTCATCTTAGCAAAATCCACCCCAGCCTCTTTATCCTTCCCAAACTTCTTTAAGGCCTCAGTCAGCGCCACCTGATGCTCAAGCATCTTGGCCACCTCATCAATACTCATCATCTCGGCCCTAGCATACAACGCAGATCTTTTCGGCGGCATCTTTGAACTATATAAGAGAAGAGGTAAACATAAACACACATCCCATAACTTAAACACGTATATAACCTAATCAGCTCACACTCGACCGAGCAACACCACCCACTCGATCGAGTTGAGGCCACTCGATCGAGTTGCCCCCTTACTCGATCGAGTGCCTCGACTCCAGAACCTGACCAGAAAGCATCAAAACCTTGCTCGATCGATCCCCATACTTACTCGATCGAGTAGACCACGCTCGATCGAGTCCCCCTTCTTACTCGATCGAGTGCCTAAAAACAGCAGACTGTCCAGAAACGATATACACACCACTCGATCGAGTCATACCCACTCGATAGAGTCCCTCGCCTACTCGATCGAGTGCCCCCTACTCGATCGAGTCATGCTGACTCGTATACTACCCGCATGTTCAACTCAACTACTTCCCACAACAACTATATATACATAAATCGATATGCATACGTATATACAACAATCAACATCCTATTTCACATGTTTCTAATAAACCACATTAGAAATCAATCATCACGCAATTCCGTTTTCATATCAACATATAATCATGTTACTTACTCACCTTTTTACCACCACATTCTCCATCCTCCACATGCATTCATCCACCGATTCATACAACACATTTCAACATAGATATGCAACATAACTTAAATAAACACATAGCGACCCTAGACACACTCCATAGTGACTGGTTCAAAGTTGTAGGGCGAGATCGCGACTTTAGGACGTCTCCCAAGTCGTTGTATTAGCTCCTAACAACTCCTACCCGGGTTCATTTTATTTTGACTCCCTAGATTCATTGGGTTCATTAGTTACAGGTTCCAAAATCGTCGATCTGATACCACTTTGTAACACCCCCAAACACTAACTGCCTTACCAGGACCACCCAATATATGTGAATGATACCATCTCGGTTATCTGAGGCAATGTATATCAAATAGACAATAAAGAAACGTACTTTATTAAGTAAATTTAGAGCGATACATGTCCAATACCAAAACTGTTAAAGAAAATACAACTGTTTCCCAAAAATGTCAAACCAACTAAAGTAAATAAATGTTTAACGACACAGCGGAAGACTTCTAGACATCTCGTGATGACTCAACCCAACTATCCATGCGCGTCCATCTCATACCTATTCAATAACTGCTCACCACTCGTGAATGGATCACCAAAGTTTTCAAAACATTTAAACGGGGTCAGTTACTGATTACACAAAAATAATACAACAGAAACAACACAACAATCACCCAATATCCATCATAACTCCGCACACCTGACTACACACTTTCACACTAAAGTGTGTAGTCCTGCCAGAATACTCATCTCAACAAGTATTCCACACCGCCAGTGGGAGACCGTAATCGTTCCCACCTAAGCCCCGCTCATCTCATCCGAGCGATAACCCTTGTTCCTTAATGTGCACATCCCCTCTTTGGCGGATTCCACATAGGGCGAATCAAGGGCGTGAAGCCAGTCTCGCAAGTGACTCCACTCAGCCGAGGACGCACCTTGAGTACCACAGATAAACAATCACAACCAACTACATTATACAACAACAATCACCAATTACCAATTCCAATACGATATGAACCAACAACAATAAACTACCATCGACAACATCATGTAATCAATAACCGAGTAGGAAAACCCTATCTGGAATAAGCAACCACGAGACCGTCACAAGCAGCTAATCAGTAATGCTCCTCTACGAAACCTTCTTCTATAAACACATATTCATACAATTACCATCTAAACAACATAATACTCCCAAAACCCCCAATTCTACCCAATTAGGCTTTTAAACAAACTCAACGAAACAGTATAAAAATTATAAAAGAATCTTAACCTTGACGCGACGAACTCAACGGCGTAAAGAACACGACGATCCCATAACCTTAGCCTTTGGGATTTGATAAAAACGCGAAGAATGAAACAACGTACTCTTTTCTCTCTATGAAAGGTTTTTAGAAAAGTGAAAAGTGATTAAGAAAGATGACGGAGCCCTTAAATACTAATCACGCGTTATTAACATAACCCGGCTAAAATAACCCGTAAGACCAACTTACTCGATCGAGTGCCCCTTACTCGATCGAGTGTCACACGTAATCGATCGAGTACCCATCAGGTAGACTACTGTTTCGTATAAAAACATACTTACTCGACAGAGTAAGCCCCACTCGATAGAGTACCCATAGACATAGAAAACCGTAGTATTACATCCATGATCCTTTCCGACCCAAATTGATCGGCCGCCGGGTTCAAACCTGATAAAGCGGTTTTAGTTGTTAAAGATGGATATTTGGGTGCTTTTGAGCGTATTTGAGTGGTATTTATTGTATATTCCATATACTTGAGTGAAGAGCTTAAACATCGGAATTTTTCAAGATTATGGTGAGATTCGAGTCACTAGGCAATCAAGTCTTGGTCATGAGCATGAATATGTTGATTTTGGTGGATATAATTGAGCAAAGTCAAGCAAAGCCACACTCACTCATGTCAACCGAAATCGTGTCAAACCCAAAGTAATGGAGGTTAAAGATCAACACAAGCCTGCAAATAATTCCTATTATCGAGTCAAGTCAAGTGGTGAAACCTTCAATGCAAATATTTGTCTAAAACAAAGAATTGAGGTCTTTTTGCACAAGGCTCAATTTCATCAAGCGCTTATCTTCAGTTATAAAGTCTCAATTGATGCAATATCAATTGGAGATGAAAGCTTATATTCTTAGTTTTCCAACGGCGGATCCGAGGGATGCACCCCGCACTTTTCCTCTATTTGTCCCGCTTGTGTTTACATAAATGAGACCACTATATTAGGTTTAGTATACTATTCATTAGAACTTGTTGGAAACCAGAAGCTTCTACTAATTATAATAGAGAACTAGTCATACTATTGGTCATCTAATACTTTGACTCTTAATAGTTATGACAAGATATTAAAATATGTACATTGTTATAAAATAAACTTGCTAGGAGGGCAGGTTGAAAATGCAAAGGAGGTGGGGCTGTTGAAAGGGATCACGTTATGTCAACAGGAGAGACCAATCACTCACTTATTCTTTGCTGATGATTCGGTTTTTTTCTTCCAAGATAGCGGGCGAGCGGCTTTTACCCTAAAAAGGATTTTGGATGATTATTGTGATGCGTCTGGGCAAAAATTGAATTTGGACAAATCTGGCATTCTCTTTAGTCCAAGTACGACGCTAGCAAAGGCTCAAGAGACTATGAGGGTACTTTGTGTACAAGCAACAAAGGGTATTGGAAAGTATTTGGGAATCCCTGCAGAATTTAAAGAGTCAAAGAAGGGGATCTTTGATTCCCTTCTTGATTATGTCTCTAAACGTATCTCTTCATGGAACGGAATTTTCTTATCGCCTGCTGGTAGGTTAACCCTAATTTCTTCAGTCCTATCAAACCTTTCTAATTACTTTCTATCGGTTTTCAAAATTCCGGTAAGTGTGTCATCAAAGCTCAATACTTTGTTGGCACAATTTTGGTGGGCTGGGTGCAAATTGGGGAAGAAACTACATTGGTGCAGTAAGAATTTCCTCAGTCTTCCCAAGAGTTCGGGGGGATTGGGCATAAGGAATGTGGGGTGCCTTAATAAGGCGCTGCTTGCCAAGAACGGGTGGAGATTGGTTTCAGGGGATGATTCTTACTTCAGCAGGATCTTCCGGCGGAAAATCTTTGGCACTAATATTTTTGTTGATGGAACCCGCCCTAAGCAGGTTTCTGGTTGCTCTTGGGGGGTTAAAAGTATTACATATGGTCTGGAGCTGATCATGGAGAATATTGGTTGGAAACCGGGCTTGGAATCTGAGCTCAATGTGTGGAATGCGAAGTGGGTAAATGGGGAATCACCTGAACCACAGGATCGTTTACTGGATTCTGCTTTTCTCTTTCTGGAGAGCCTTCAAGTTCGTGAGTTATGGAATAGCGATTTTAATTGGAATGCCCCGTTGGTGCGTGCACTTTTTAAGTCACAGGATGCGGAGCGGATTATTGCAACTACGTTATGTGCGTCGAGGAAGCAGGATGAAGTTTTTTGGCCTCTTACGAGTAATGGTGTTTACTCGGTTAAAAGTGGGTACGGTCTTGCCTTCATGGAGTTTTTTGAAAAAAAGGGGACGTTAAAAGATAAATCTAGGATCACGATGACAGGGAGGGGTTTCTGTAAATCCCGATTATGGAACTTACCTGGGCCGAATTTATGGAAAATTTTGATCTGGAAGATCATCACAAACACTCTTCCAGTGGGTTTTGAGTTCCAGAAGCGATCAATTGATGGAAACCATACTTGTCAAATGTGTCTGGGGGATCAACCTTTTTGTGAGACGGTGGAACACATTTTTAGGGATTGTGCTTTGTCTGCTAGGGTTTGGGCGGGGACGGTCTTAGGTATTCGGGTTGAAGGGGTGACTATGGTACCACTTTGTGATTGGATCGTAAATTGGATCCGGTTTTTGGAGAAGATGGAGGGTGGGGAACGGAGAGTTATTGTCTTCCTGGCGACGTTATGGGGTCTTTGGACTGCCCGCAATAATGTGGTATTCAAGGGGGGTAGGGTTATGCCGCGTATTCTTCTGGAGTCCGTCGATAACAATGTGGAAACGTATATACAAGCTATGATGAAGGAGACGGAACGCAGTGATAAGGTGAAAGGTCAGGGGATGCTTTCAATGGATGGCACCGAGATGAGATCTATCAAGGAGGGGTTTCCTATGTATGTGGTTGGTCGGAGGGATCCGTGTAGACAAATCAGGGTTAAGGTTGACGCAGGGTGGTCTAAAAACTTGGCCGCCGGGATTGGGTGGGTGGCTTTCGATGATGCGGGGGTCAGATTTGCTCACGGGAGCAGGAAGATTACAGCAGAATCAGCTTTGCACGCGGAGGCTCTCGGTATCTTTGAGGTTATCCAGTGGGCTGTCGGGAAAGGTTTCCTCCACCTAGAGGTGGTGTCTGATTGTTTACCACTAATATGTCAGATTGCAGGTTTGGCAGGAGTGCATCATGTTGTCAAAGGCATTCTGCAGGATCTCAAGGGGTTTTATGCTTATTTTCATTGTTTAAGTTTTTCGTATATTTCAAGGAACCTTAATGCTGTAGCACATGGCCTGGCATCTCGGGCCATGAGATTGTAATCCCTTTCTTTACTGTTGCCAAAAAAAAAAAAAAAAGTTATAAAATAAACTTTTATAAAATGAGATTTTAATAAAGAAAATTTAGATATATAATTGGAAAAAAAACATGGTTAAAGTAGGCTTGAAGATCATGTAAAGGCAAAATGTTTTTTTTTCTTTTTGGCAACAGGAAAGAAAAGTTCTATCGTTTATATATGACTCTTAGAGTCATACTTTATTATTACATTATTTGAATAAGAAACTAAACTAAGTAGGGGGTGATAAACAAAATAGGCTTCTTAAGGGGACGATCAGAGTTGGCCAACTGGGCAAACATTTCTTTCCTCTTCCTTATCAACTGAGCTTCGGAGGAGTACCTGCAACAAGACATACCTACGCCACGAGGACGTAGAAATTTATGGGTGAGAGATCTACTTGCAGAGAAAGTAGATAAACTATGTCTTGGAGATTCCTTCCCTTGGCTAAATGTCTTCCTGGGAGTGATAATTCTCCTTTTGATTTTCCCATACCGTGTAAGAGAGTACCTGCAAAGTTTAGACGTCCTAGGGGCAGACGATAAGTTGTTAAACGAGGAAGAGTACATCTTACACTTCTTTGGACAAGCTGAAAATAGGAAAGGCGGGTCAGCATTCGAATCATAATGAGCTTAAGTACAGACAGAAGTGGCGCCATCAATATTAGAAGAGAATGGTGAACTAGGATCATGAGAAATGACGGTGTTTGGTAGTTGGAGGATTTGAGTACCAGCAGTACTAAAATTGTCACATATGGAGGACGTGCTCGAACTTGCATCAGGAACACGAGGCTTCTCATTGTTGATATCAAAAGGAGACAAGTCGTCATTTATAGTAACCATCGTCCTCTTTCGAGGACGTCTCGTCCTCCTCTTTTTCTTACCTTTGTCACTTGTAATGTCTGTTTCCTTTGTTTTCTCATTATGAAGAATCCGAATTGTTAACGTCGATAAATCTCTCTTATGGTAAAAGCTCACCTTTTTACCTTCAAGGAGCTTTTGATAAGTTTGTCCATGGATTCTTAGCCGACAATTTCCTCCACCCTTCTTGGAGAACTCATGAATTGACGACTTATCAGCTATATGCTCATCTTTCATTAAGCTAGCGCACAAATCTATGCCACAATTATTTTGATCATCCTTCATCTCCATAACCCCACTTTCATTAACCTTTATACTCTTATCCATACCCAAACCATGATTATTTTGAGGATATGTCACCTCCATCTTCACATTCTCGGAGTCCTTAACCCTCACAAAAGTTTCAGATACATGAACAAGCTTCTTGTTACTATACACATCAAGTGCACGATCAACCTCCAACATTCTTTTACCATTTTCCTTCATAAGAAGCTGACTTTTAACCACACCTAACTCTCTTAAAACATCCTTATTCTTGGGTTCTACCACGAGTGCCTCAACCAAATCTAATTCTGCTTCCAAAAATCTTTTCAACTTCATGAATACTAACGCCCTACGAAATAGAGCCTTAACATTGCGGGGAAAGAAGTTCAAGATCATAGAGCACAAGTCCAAAGTAGCTTGGAATTCTTCAAGTTTGAGGGCACATGCAGCAAGATTAGAGTTAAGCGAGACCGCAAGTTCCGATAAAGACCGAATATCTTCATCCCCATCAGCACCAATACTCAGACCAAGAGCTTACAAGCTTCGTCGTAACAAGCAGCAGCCTTATCAAAAAAATTCCTCCTAAACAAATCATTACCTCTTTCTTTAAGTTCCTTAACCTTAGTCAAAGATGACCCCTGAAATCTCATGAAATTGCCCAACATTATCTCCCCATTATCATCCATAAAACCATCATTGACATGAGCACAAGCAAAAGTTTCAAGAAAATTCTAATAACCAGCAGTGGGAGTCATTATTTCATACAACAAAAAGCTCCAAATCAGAATAAACTAGGGGAAAGCATGCACTCATACAACTTCACCAGCAAAACCTAAAACCCCAATCAAAACGTAGATGATTGGAGACCAAATACCACCCCAACAGAGAACTTAAAAGCAGTAGCTTAAGATGGAACTCAGCGAAAGAACTCAGAGAAGATAGTTTACTACACTATACAAATACACATAAAAACCAGAAAACCATAATAAGAAAGGAAAGAAGAGATCACCGGTTTGTGGCAAGATGAAGAAAAACGTTCCAAGGAAATCGCACCATAAGACGGTAAACGCGACACTCAATCGAGAACCGATTGCCTTAGATTGCAAGCACAAATACCGGATGATCAAAAAGGATCCTTCTTACCACAGCTACGACGATCAACGATTAACAGATTCGGCTCGCTGGCGTCAGGTCAGATGTAATTATGGGTAAGCGGACGGCGAGCCGAAGACGGAGGCGGAGGCAGAGGTGTGGGTTAATTGATTAATTTGGGTTTTAGTTTTTGGGAAAGTAAGAGAGAAAGAGAGCCGTGATCTGGGCTTTGTACAAATTCGATACAAACACAAAACTAAAGGCAAAAAGTGGATTATCTCATAAAAAGAATGAAGTATAAAATTACTCTGCATGATTTATTAATGTGTTTATACCGATTTCTTAGGAGTGTAAAACTAGTTACAATTTAGAAGTACGGTAGAAATTCAGGTGATATTGTATTCCTAATATCTGATCCTTTGAAGTTTAATTGAATTGTGCATGATTTTAAACATTTCATCAAAATATATGAAAATACACAAGGAAAGGCACTTGCAAAGCTGCAATTCGTGTCTAGGCCTGTCCATTAAGGATTGACTGCTGGATGTCAAGAGGAACCCTAGATGCTGTTGGAGTAAAGGATCGCAAAGCCTTAAATTTAGATCCATGTCCCTCAAATGGGCTCATTTTCATTCCGAGAGGTAGGAGCATAAACTTAAACATTCTGAAGCTACCCCCGAAATGAAATGGCTGGGGAGAGGAAACCACTAGATGATGATTTATGAACAAGTGATATTTTTTAGTCGAAAACAGCAATGAAGCAGTCTACAATTCCAAAGTCCCCGAAGCTCTTAACTACTTACGACATTTCCATGAGCTCTGTACACACAATCACATGACCAGTGCAAAGCTCACAGGTACATGTGGTTCACAATTTTATGTTTATACAATCTAGCAAATTTGTGAGACCATCATCTCGGATTACCATTACCAAACAGACCCCCAATATCTGAGGATAGTTCATCGATATACCTTACTGCACAATCGTCCCAGAGATCCGAGGAGTATGACAAGTTATCGGCCTTGAGAATTTGTGGAACAGGGGGAGCTTTTAGGAAGATTATTGGTAGAACATTCAATCCACGATATGAAGCACTGAAGTTAGAGGGCATAAAACCGATCAGGCTCTGAGTTTGAGAAGTCGGAATGATATAATGAAGTAGACCCACTTCTTCTAGAGCTTCTGTCTTTTTTTCTCAAAGACCGTGTTCGCTTAGATTTCACCACATAATAACTCATTGTGCTAAGAACTCCAACCATTATCACCCCCCCAACAACTGTAATGAGCGTGGCAGCCCACTCATGTCTCCGACCAACTACTATATAAGAAGACGCCATGAATGCGGCCGAAGTGCAAATTGAAGCCAACCACATTAGCTTATTGATAACTCCCACTACTCTTCTCTCGGCTTTAGTCTCACCTCTAACCAGAGTGATCTGGACTACAACAACTGCCAAAGATGTAAAAAGCGCAATGGCATTGAAAATGAAGAAAATTTTAAAAGCAGCAGTTGTGGCGGCAACAGCGACTCCATCATTACCATCGCCTCCCGGGACTGTAAAAATGGCGGCAAAAGCGACCGTAGCAAAAAGTACGGCCACCACAGTCACCGAGTTAGTGGCGTTGTTTATTCCCTCTCGATGAAGCTTCCTGAGCTCTTTGGCAATTCCACTGACATTTTGATTTGTTCTTCGGGTTTGTTCTAGTTGCAGGTGAACGTCTTTTTTAATTTGGCTGACAGTTTTCCTCAACTCGTCCCTTGGCTGGTTTAGTTCATTAGCCTTGAGGGCGTTATTTCGGAGAAGGCAATCCTTTATTTCTGCAGATTCTTCTGAGAGTGAAAGATCTTCAGCTATATCGAGAGGAGTTTTGTGTTGGCTATTTAATGCATTAACATTGATGTCTGGAAGCATCAATAACTCATTTACGATCTGCACAGTGAATAGAAATTTCAATTTCATATCATACCTACGTAGGAGCTTTGAAGACATTATAGAGATCATGTCTATTAAGATTGAACACAAAACAGTCAAACTATAAAAGATAACCCCTGGAGATACATAGAAGACAAGGGTCTAGGATACATTCCAAATATTACAAGTGCAGACTCAAATCATTAGCTCTCCTCCAGCTGCAATGTGAATTACCTGATAATTTAAGCCTGTGTTTTCTAGTTTCGTAAAAAGAAGACACTTTAGTGTAACATTTATACATCCTTTACCAGGTGAAGTCATCTAAGTTCTACTCTAGCTATGATCCCTGTCATCTTCAAATATGCATCAAAGAATCCCCTTACCACATTTAAACTAAACTGAGCAAATGAATGCCATGCATCTTTCACTAGATCACAAGTCTTTCTTTTCTTACAACATACAGGCTTCATACTCTGTCTGTCACTAATTGTGCATCGCTAAATGGAAAAAATGGCGCTGAATTTCCTTTATTTTTGTTGGTGATAAATTAGCTTCTACAATTTCTTTTCTTTCCATCGCTGTCTTTTTAAGATCAGAACAGATATTATCTGCCCATTAGCATCATCTTGAGATAGGTTCAACTTCAAAGTATTCAGCCTTATATATTGAATCATCTGCCATCCTTAGGCAGTTAGGCTTTTCGAATTTCTTTTGCATAAAATTTGTTGGAGTTAGTGTCCTCCACAATAGTGCGTTTACATCATAAATCTCATTAAAGGAATATCATCAGGATATTTATTTTATGATCCTCGTCAGTTGATTAACGTAAATCGATAACAGTTGGCTGACTAGAGTTTGACGTTATTGTCGTGTGACGGCGGTGATCAACTGACCCCTTTCGATCACACCCAAAGGAACAAACCCCAATTGACAACTAATTAATAGTATGAGATACAATTTATTTAGTCCCTTGATTTATTGACTAAAAGGTTAGTCGATCTTTTTAGAGAACTCGAGGCGCGGCAGTTATTATTTAATTATGTGATAATTGAATAATAAATTTTATGAGACGGGTTTTAGTTAATTAATTGTTAATTCACTAAGATTGTACTAATTGATTAATGTGATTAATATTAGTACGTAAAATTGTACTAATTGTATTTGTGCGACAAATATAAGAATCGAAATGGACCCGATAAGGGCACATTGGACCGTGTAATTGTGTGTGTAATTGTGCATGAGGCATAATCATTATACACCTCCTTTTCTTATTGGGTGTGCTTTTCCACCCATTTTGTCTACCCCATACAATTTCTTATTGGACATAAAATATTGCAAAAAGAACGCTCTGCTCCCACTACACTCCACCCGTCCACTCCCTCCTTTTCTACCCCATCAATTGTTCATTTTTACATACTTGAACATTGCATGTGATAGAAAGTGTAAGAAAATTTATTATCTCTCTAAAAATTAATAAAATCATTTTACTAAGATTTGTAAGTAATATAGATTAAAAATACTAAGTGTATTAGTATTATTTACATATTATTAAGGGTTAAATTTAACAAGTACCTAGTTATATTTGTTAGATTATTGGGTATATATTCTTGGGTGTTTCTTGAAGGAGATCTTCTAATTTGGAGATTTGGTAAAGGAGGATCTTCCATCTTTCATTAGCAGAAGAACAATCAAGGTAGGAGATCTTGATTGTGCCCATATTCACCATCAAATCAATGTAAGGAAATTTTATTTCCTAATCCTTAATTAATATGCTTTTATGTTGCATGCATGTTACATAGATCACTAAATCACAAATTATGAGATAATTTGATTTTAATTAGAGAGTCTAATTAGGATCTATGATCTTTCAAGTGGTATCAAGAGCGAGCCTTGTAATTTGCATGTTGATTTTTAGCATATTAAACAAATTATGAGATAATTTGAAAAACTCAAAAATTGTGTTAGAAGAGGTTTTAGCACGAAAATTTTTGGGCATGCATACCTACTGATCTCAAAAGGTTTGTGGTAAAATTTGGTGACTTGTGAAGTTATTTTGCTATTTTTAATGATTTTTGGTAGAAAACCGAGTCAAAAGTGTCGTATTTTGGTTAAGAGTTAACTAAAAATAGTTAAAGGTTGATTCGGGTCATGAAATTTTTATTTTGTTTCATGCATATTTTCTACAGATTGTATGTAAAATTTCGAAGGTTGGTTTGAAGTTTTGCATGTTTATTGATTTTATGAGATAAAAATCGATAAAAGTGAATTATTTTAATCATATATTTCAAATGAATGTTTCAGCCCTTGATAAATTTATGTACATTCAATAATATGTTTAAAAGTTAAAAGTGAAATTTAAAATGTGATTTCACCTTGTTTTGATGTTTATTGGTTTTAGTGGCTAAAAACCGATAAATATCGATCTTTTTCTTCATAAAATTTATCCGAAATTTTAAATTTTTTGACCTTTTGGTGTTCTTGGGAGTGTTCCAGAATACTCAAAATTTTTAGTTTCAAGTTTTGGTAATTTTTCAATTATTTTGGATTTATTACTTAAAAGTTATGATTTTACGGATTAAATTAGCAAATATCACCAAATCAAACTAATTATTCATCATCAAATTAGTGAGGACTAATTTCGAGGTCCAAAACCGTTTGGACTTAAATGAGATTTAAGAGTTGATTATTGATTTTTACAAGTTAAAAATCGATTAA